>NC_092145.1:135708001-135733001 GCF_043159975.1 Macaca nemestrina | reverse complement strand
CTTTTGAGTCCAGAATCTTACTAGATAGTGCGCCTCACCTCTATATTAACCTGTTGGCAGGAGACCCTTTCTGCCGTCTTATGCCTTCTTAATGGAATTTTTATTAGTCATTTGGGTGTTCTTTTTTACTTTATTTTCTTTGCTCTTAATTTTTAGCTTTTTAACTAAAAATGTTTTTAAGTTACTTAATGTTTTTTGTGTCCTATAAGAGAATATCCCCCCTTGGTTCACCTGCTGATTGGTTTTTGTATATGATAAATTATTCAGAGCTTATGCAAAGTGTTTAATGTAGTTTCCAAGTTGTTGTTTTAGTGGAAGACGGACATTTGTCTTTGGGTAGGAATATGTGGGTTTTTGAAGTTCAAGGCAGGAGTTGTTTTCTGCTCAAATTTTATATTTGTTAGCCTTGATGTTTGAAGTACTCATCGGTGACCAATAAGCTGTTATACAGCCTTGAACACTGACTGAAGGGGGTCTGAAATACCATGGGGATTAAAAATAGCAAAACCACATGCTGAAATTAGAATTTATATTTAGACGATATATTGTCTTTCACTCACCCTGCAGAATCTTATTTTTAAGGCTGTACGTTGTGTGGCTCTCTGTTTCTCATTTTAGAAACACAAGGAACTCACTGGAAAGCCAGACCTGGTTAATACAAACATAGTCTGGGTAAACATACAGGAGTTGCTATGCAGAATAAGGGCAGAACATTCTTCACCAACACCACATCGGTTCAGTATAATCACAAACACTGAAATTTTACTTTGTGAAAGTGACAATGTGAAATGCTGTAACAAAATTTTGCAAGGCATTTGGGGATGTATAGTTCAGCATTCAACAGGACCACCAAAGATGTAGGCAGATGCATTTCCGCTGCTTCAAGGAAGGGTGCTGAATGGTGCAGGCCCTCTGTGCTGTCCTTCATTGTTCCTGCATTTACCTTCCTACTTCTATGCAATGGAGTGCAAAGCTTGTTTGTTGGCAGTCCTGAAGGCTTTGCAGAGGTACTGAATGGTAGAAACTGAGATTTCCAAATCCTCCTAGGTTTTAGGGCAGCACTCTTTAACTGTGAAATAGGATTTTGGAGTCTAAAATCTTTCTTATATCCTTGATAATTTTTATATTATTTCTTCCTTCAGACATAACCTTGATATGGGCTATGTCTCCTTAGAATGCCAAGCAGAGATCATTTTATGCTTTGAGGTCATAGTTATAAATAATGTCACGTATCACATACTCCAAATTCATTCAGAAATTTAGTGAGCACCTACTCTGGACCAACACTGATACAGCCAGTAAGGTATACAGCAGGAATAAAAAACTAAGTTCCTGTCCTCATGGAACTTACGTTCCAGTGTAGGGAGACAGATAATAAATAATAATTATATGACATGGCAGGTGATGACAAAGTATTGTGGAGAAGAATTCAGCTGTGTGAGTAAGAAAGGGACTGGCACAAGTGAGGGTTGCTAATTTATAGGTTATCTAGGGAAGTTCTCCTTAAAACAGTAATAGTAAGCAAAGGCCAAAGGGATGTGAAACAGTGGGCATTGCAGATATAAAGAGGAAGGGCATGTATAAGGGGCCTGGAAGAGCTAGTATAAAGGGCCTAAGATAGGAGGGTGCTTGGCATATTTAAAGGATAGGAAAAGGGCCAGTGTAGCAAGAGAAAAGGGAAGGATGGGGAGGCCAAAAGAGGTAAGATGAGAGAGTTTGGGCAGAGGGTGGAGACAGACTGTGAAGGGCCATGTAAGCCATTGTAAGGACTTTAGTATATATGCTAGGGGAAATGGGTGGCTATTCGGGAATTATCTGCAGAAGAGTGCATGATCTGACTAAGTTGGCTGCTTTGACTGCTGTAATTTAGGCAAAATATGTTGATGGTAGCTTGGCCCAAGGAATAGAAGGGAATTTGTGGTTAGATTCTTGATGCATTTTAAAGCTAAAACTGATAGGATTTGCTACTCCAATCCTTCTTCCCCTGTGACATTATATAGAAGGAAATGGAGGAGGGATTCCTTCTTACAGGCTAATAATTCTCAATTGAATTCTAATGTATTTAATTATTCACCTAAAAGTAACATCTTGCCTGTGGACCCCATATAGCATAGCAGTATCCGTACTCTTAACAGACTTTAGGGGAAAAAAGTGAGTTGTGTTTGACTTTCAGCTCACGGTCTAGCCAATGAGGCAAAATTACAGAACCAGAGAAACCCCTCTGCACGCGCACGCATGCACACACACACACACCCCTGTACATGTATGTACAGATCCCTGAAAGTCATGAGAATCACAGCTGGAATGAGCCATTGTCTCAGATGGGTGTGTGTTCATATGCAGGTGTGTTGAAGGGGTGGTGGGAAGTAATTAACAACTGCTGTACTAATTTTTAGTGTAAACATGTACATAAGTAGTTAGAGGAGATGATAAGAGAAGATTGCATAGAAAAGGTGAGATGTAAACTAAGACTGGTAGGATCAGTAGGATATAAATAGGTGAAGTTGAGGAGGCAGGAAGACATTCTTGTCAGTCCCTTCTCTGTGCTTCTGCTTAGAAGGTAGAGGATTTGGTGCCTTCTACTCTTTCTCTACACAATCTATTTAGAAGATGCTCCAGTATTACGAAAACAGCCTTAGGAGGCTGTATGGCCTTAGAAACAGGAAATTGAAGTTGAATCTTTAGAGCAAACTATTCTATCATGTGACTGTTAGACTCCAGTTTAGTGGTGTCAGACTATACCTTTCTTTTTGGATGGTTATAGGTTAAAGGAAAATCTTCTAGGGCAAATCTTGAAATTAAGAAAATATTGAGAGTATGCTCCATATTCTGTTCCTTGTTTGTATCCTTATGCCTTGTCCTTCCACCAGTCTTCCCTCTCCTCTTTCTTTACACTCACTGTCCTATAATGCAATGTATGTGTTCCTAAAAATTACTAAGCTATGGAAAATCACATAATGACAACCACACAGTTTATGGAAAATCAGAAAGGTTAGGGCAACACACAAAAAACTTCATCAGTGACACATGAAAAAGGATATAGGAACATAAATGAAAACAGTGACATAGTTTTACATATCTTCAGTAGCTAAGAAATATATAAATATTACGATAAATATGATACTTTACCCTGAAAAAGACCTAAAGTTTGCTTGTGAAAGTGGACTCAGAAGGATTGCAGCTGTGAGTCATGGTGACGTAGAGAATGGAAGGTTATCTGAAATTGGAAGGAAAGTTGTAACAAACACCAGATGTTGGTGAGTGTAGCACAGTGAACTGAGGTAACTGGTTGATGTTTGAGGTATTTGCGTGTGTGTGTTTTATATATTCCTGTATCGCTTGGGTGCAGTTTCCTGCATTCACCTAATATTTCTTTCAGACAAAATCATGCACGAGCAAACACGAAATTCATGTTATGTTCAAACTGTTCCGTGATATATCAATGGCACTGGAATAAATTTTCATATTCAAAACAAGCACTGTAGCAGAACCCACTGTACCTCGTTTTGTCTTGATGATTAACCAGCACCTTAACTGTCTCCCTGCTTTATTGTTTTCTCTTCGTTCTCATAATGTACAAAAGACACTCTTATTTTTAGAAAGACTGATTGGAACATCTGTCAACCAGGTAATTAAACTTATTGAATATTGTCTATCTCCAGGATCCTGGTCTGGGATGTGGGAAACAAAAAACATTTTGAAACAATGGGTTCTGCCTTTATACAGCTTGAATATGGGGAACTAAGCACAGACTTTTGAAGCAAAACAACAGTTCTTAAAATATAACAACATATAGAATTAATACATCAGTGCTGAAGAGATAGGGTAAAGTAGTTAGTAAGGTAAGGCTTCTTAGAATATAAAAATTTTGATCCAGATTGTAAACAAAGTTGTGAACATGGATTGGGGAAGTAGTCCCAGAAGATGAAAACCCTAGCATCAAATTCTACCAGCATTTCGGTTCCAGGTTAAGATGGAGTAAGAATAGTTCTTATTGTCTCCAATCGAAAGCAACTGTGAAACCTGGACAGCATGCATGGAGCAGTTACATGAAGACTGAAAAGTAGACAGTAGCAGGTAGGTTAAAGATGAAGATCGGACTTCTTTTTTCTTTTTCTTTTTTTTTTTTTTTTTTAGACAGGATCTTACTCTGTCAGCAAGGCGGAGTGCAGTGGTATGATCAAGGCGCACTGTGGTCTCAATCTCCTGGGCTCCAGTGTTCCTCCTGCCTCAGCCTCCCAAGTAGCTGGGAGCACAGGCACTTGGCACCATGACTGGCTAGTTTTTTTTGTTGTTGTTTTTAGTAGAGATGAGGTCTTGCTATGTTGCCTAGGCTGATCTCAAACTCCTGAACTCAAGCACACCTCGACCTCCCAAAGTGCTACGATTACAGACTTGAGCCACTGTGCCTACCAATGACCAGATTTCAAGTACCTTTAAACCAGCAGTAAATTTGCCATTTTGTCCACTGATATTCCCCTGCCTAAATGCAACACAGCATAAAACCAAGTGTGGGCACCAAGCTATAGACAGAGAGCTCCAGGAGAAGCAAGTAGTGGCAAAGGTAACACCCAGAGAATGTAGAAATCCCCATGGCTTTCTTTTGTGTTTTTTTTTTTTTTTCTTCATGCACTCATGCATCAGTCTTCAAGTAACCTTATGGTGGCAACAGAAGCTGCAGTGAGAGTCAGCAGCAGCCAGAACTCCAAGGAGGGGAAATCTCTTCCCTGAATCCTCTCTTTCTTTCTTCCTATCCATTGGTCCTAACTGGAGTACAGTCACAAAAATACATGACAAGTTGAATAACTAAAGACACAGCTTTCTGACTGGAGGACTGAAAACAGTAGTTACCTGCAGGGAACTAGAAGGTACCAGGAAGATGACAGAGAAAGCCTTATGGAAACTGGCCCCATAAAGTTGTTTATGAGTCGAGTGCAGTGACTCATGTCTGTAATCCCAGCACTTTGGGAGGCCAAGGCAGGAGGATCACTTGAGGTCAGGAGTTCGAGACCAGCCTGGCCAACATGGCAAAACCCTGTCTCTACTAAAAAGACAAGCATTAGCCAGCGTGCTGGCACGCACCTGTGATCCCAGCTACTTTGGATGCTGAGGCAGGAAAATCATTTGAAACCAGGAGGCAGAGGTTACAGTGAGCTGAGATCGTGCCACTGCACTCCAGCCTGGGCAACAGAGCAAGACTCTGTCTCAAAGATAAATAAATAAATAAGTAAATAAAAGTTTTTAATGAACTTCTGGGCCTATGGAAGGAAAGAAAGGGTCTAATCCTAATCAACATACCAAAGACATGGAGAACTGAAATAAAAACCAGCACCCAGAACCCAGATTGACTACCTAATAGTGCACAGAGGAGACAGATCCAAAAAATTCCGCAAAAGTTTTGACAGCTGAACTGACACACTGGCAACACAGAAAGTGGATTGGAGCTTACAGCCCAAACTTAATGAAGTCAGTTGCCTGCTAAAATGAAAATACTAACAATTTTCATAGGATTGAAAGAAGACCCTGAGACTCATACTATTTAAAATGTCCAGGATATAATTCTGTAAGATAGAACCAGGAAAATCCTATAAGAAGAACCAGGAAATTCACAGATAGCTGGAGAGGGGGGCGGGAGGAGATGGAACACGAACCAAAAGATGCCAATGCTGAAATGACAATAATATTAGAATTATATGATAAAGACTTTAAGGCAGTTATTATCCAAATGTTCCAACAAGTAATGGTGAACACTTTTTTTTTTTTTTTTTTGAGACAGAGTTTCGCTCTTTCACACAGGCTGGAGTGAAGTGGTGTGATCTCCACTCATGGCAACCTCCGTTCCCTGGGCTCAAGCGATTCTCCTGCCTCAGCCTCCCGAGTAGCTGGGATTATAGGCACTCGCCACCACACCCGGCTAATTTTTGTATTTTTAGTAGAGACAGGGTTTCGCCATGTTGCCAGGCTGGTCTTGAACTCCTGACCTCAGATGATCCACCTGCCTAAGCCTCCCAAAGTGCTAGGATTACAGGCATGAGCCACTGCGCCTGGCCAACACTTTTTAAATGAATGGAAAAATAGAAAATCTCAACAAAGAAATGTAACATGTAAATTATCAGGGAAATGCAAATGAAACCACAATAAGATAACACCTTACTGCTGCCAGAATGGCCATAATTTAAAAGTCAGAAAATAAATAGATGTTGGCATGGATGTGGTGAAAAGGGAACATTCTTACACTGCTGATGGGAATATACACTAGTATAACCTCTGTGGAAAACAGTATGGAGATTCCTTAAAGAACTAAAAGTATAATACCATTTGAACCAGCAATCCCACTGCTGGGTATCTACCCAGAGGAAAAGAAGTCATTATATGGAAGACACATGCACATGCTTGTTTATAGCACCACAATTTCCAATTGCAAAAATATGGAACCAACATAAATGCCCATGAACCAACGAGTAGATAAAGAAAATGTGGTATACATACACCGTGGAATACTACTCAACCATAAAACGGAATGAAATAGTGGCCTTTGTAGCAACTTGGATGGGACTGAAGGCCATTATTCTAAGCGAAGTAACTCAGGAATGGAAAATCAAGTATCGTATGTTCTCACTTATAAGTGGGTATGTTCCCACTTAAAAGGGGGAGCTAAACTATGAGGATGCAAAGGCATAAGAATGATACAATGGACTTTGGAGACTTGGGGGGAAGGATGGAGGGGGTGAGGAATAAAAGACTATACATTGGGTACAGTTTACAATGCTTCGGTGACAGGTGCATCATAATCTCAGAAATTACCACTAAAGAACTTATCCTTGTAACCAAAAACCACCTGTACCCCCAAAAACTATTGAAATAATTTTTCTTTTTTTTAACTCACAGAGTGGTTGGAAACCCTCATAATGGTCCCCACCCTCCTGGGGGAAAAAAAAATAGAAGATGCAAGGAAGAGTCAAATGGATATATTAGAAACAAAAAATATAATTACCAAAGCAAAAAACTCAGTGGGCTCAATCACAGAATGGAGACGACAGGAGAAAGAGTAGATGAGCTTGAAGATAGATCAGTAGAAATTATCCAGTGTAGACCAGGCATGGTTCCTCATACCTGTAAATCCCAGCACTTTGGGAGGCCAAGCCGGACAGTTCACTTGAGGCCAGGAGTTCAAGACCAGCCTGGACAACATGGTGAAACCTCATCTCTACTAGAAATTTTTTTAAAACTTAGGTGGGCGTGGTGGTACTTGCTTGTCACCCAGCTACTCAGGAGGCTGAGGCACGAGAATTGTTTAAACCCAGGAGTCAGAGGTTGCAGTGAGCCAAGATCATGCCATTGCATTCCAGCCTGTTAAAGAGAATAAAAGAAATTATCCAGTATACAGAAGAGAGGGGAAAAGATTGGGAGGGGGAATAAAGAACAGAGCATCAGGGACCTGCAGAACAATAACAAAAATCTAACACTCATGTCATTGGAATACCAAAGAAAGAAGGACCATAGGGCCAAAAAATTATTTTAAGAAATAATATTTGAAGCTGCCTGAGTTGGGCAGAAAACATGAATTTACAGATTTAAAAAGCTCAGAACCCCAAACAGGATAAAATAAATTTATTCCCAGGTAAACCATAATCAAATTGTTTAAAACAAAAAATTCTGAAAGCCAGAGAAAAATGACATATACAAGAAAAAATGATTTAAATGATGATATATTTCTCATCAGAAACCATGGAGGCCAGAGGAAGTGGAACATTTTGGAAGTGTTTTAACAATTATCAACACAAATTTCTATATCCAGCAAAAAATACTCTTTAGGAGTAAAAGTGAAAGAAAGACATTCTCAGATGAGTAGGATAGTTCATTGCCAGCCGACCAGCTCTGAGAATTGCTAAAGGAAGTTATTCAGAGAGAGGGGAAATGAATACTGGAGGAAACTTGGAACATCATGGATGATGGAAGAGCAACAAAAATGGGAAGTATAATAGACTATTTTTCTCCTCTTGAATTTGTTGAAATATGTTTTACAGTTGAAAACAGAAATTACAGCATTGTCTGATGAGGTTTTCAATGTACATAGATGTAATATAGAGACAACTACAGCATAAAGAGAGAGGGAAATGGGGTCTATATGTGTTTTTGCCTTCCACTTGAAGTGGTAAAATTTTAATTCTAAGTATGTACATTGACATTCTAATGTATAGACTATATAAAGAGATGTCAAAATCCAATAATAGCTAAAGTATAATAAAATTTGCAATGTTCACATAACTAAGAAGAGGGCAGGAAATGGGAAAGAGGAAGGAATAAACAGAAAATAAATAATAAAATGGTAGCCCCAAAATGATTTTTTTAAATGATGCAACTCTAAGCTGCCTTCAAGAAATTCACTTTAAAGTAGAAGAATATTGGTGCATTAAAAGTAGAAAATGGCAAAAGACATACCATGCAAACACTAATCAAAAGGAAGTTAGAGTGGATATATTAGTAGCAGAAAATTAGACTTCAGGTTAAAGAAAATGATTAGAGCTAAAGAGGAATACTACATAATGACAAAAGAGCTAAGTCACCAAGAACAACGAATAATTCTAATTGCATATGCACCTAACAACAGAGGTCCAGAATACCTGAAGCAAAAATTGGCAGAAAGGAAAGGAGAAATAGATAATCCACAATTATACTTGGCAAGTGTAACACTACTCTCTGAACATTTGATAGAAATGCTGGACATAAAATCAGGGATATAGAAGAACTGACAACTTAATCTGATTAATATTTATAAAACATGCTATCCAACAATAACACCATCCACATTCTTTTCAAGTGTACATGGAACATTCAACAAGAGACCATATTCTGGGTTATAAAACCTTAATGAATTTTTAAAAATTGAAATCACACAAATTATATTCTTGAACCATATTGGAATTAAATTTTAGAAATCAAAAGAGCAATGACAGGAAAGTCTTCAAGTACTTGGAAATTAAATAGCACACTTCTCAATAATCTGTGGGTCAAAGGAGGTATTAAGGAAAATTTGAAAATATTTTGAACTGGGTGAAAATGAAAATATCAGACAGTGAAAAACACAATATATACTGTGATGTGTACTGTAACACAAAGTAGGTCAGTTACCGATGCTCATTTATTCATCATGAATACACAAAATCAGTAAAAAACTCAAATAACAAGTTTTAAGGTATTGGTATATTCACCCAGTTGATAAAAATCAGCCAGTTAATTTGACAGATAAGTATTAAATAATCAGGCTGTTAGAATCAGATGAATAAAGGAGAAAGTAAAAGCCTGAACAAAGTAGGATGATGCAGCTAAAGCAATGCTTAGAGGAAAATTGATAGTATTAAATGTTTATATGAGGAGAAAAGAAAGATCTCAAGTAAATACCCTGAGTTTGCACCTTAAAAAATAGAAAAAGAAGAGTAAAAGCCAAAGCAAGCCGAGGGAAGGAAATGGTAAAGATGAGACCAGAAAGCAATGAAATTGAACACAGGAAAATAGAGAAAATCAATGAAACTAAAATCTGTACTTGGAAAGATCAATAAAATTGATAAGCCTCTAGCAAGACTGACAAAGATAAAAAGAAGATACAAATCAGCACTATCCAGAATTCTAGACCCCCATGGACTTCTTTTAAAAATAATAAGGGAATACTCCACATATTTGACAATTTAAACATAATGGATCAATTCCTTGAAAACCATAAACCCTAAAACTCATTCAAGATGGAACAGATAACCTCAATAGTCCAATATTATGTCTATTAAATAAATTGTATTTATAGTTAAGAAGAAAGCAAAAAAGGAGAACGTTGGAGGAATCAATACATAGCTTTAATACTTACTACAAAGCTACAGTAATCAAGACTGTGGAGTTGGCAAAATAATAGGCACGAAGACCAATAGAAGAGAATAGAGAGAATAGACTCTCACAAGTGTGGCCATTTGATTTTTGGCAAACATGCAAAAGCAATTTAATGGAGAAAGGATAGTCCTTTCAACAAGTGGTGATGGAAAGAGTAGATATCCATATGCAGAAAAAAATGAACCTTGACCTAAAGCTCATACCTGATACAAAAACTAGCTCTAAATATATCATAGGTCTAAATGTAAAACTATAAAACTTAAGAAGTAATGCATAAGAGAAAATATTTTTGCCTAACCTAGGGTTAGGCAAAGCGTTCTTAGACATGGGACTAAAATGATCCATAAAAGAAAAATGTTGATCACCTGGACTTCATCAAAATTAAAAACCTTTGATCTGCAAAAGACACTATTAAGGCAATGACCTCCACAGATTGGGAGAAAATGTTCTCAAATTACATATCTAACAAAGGTCCTGTATCCAGTGTATATAAAGAACTATCAAAACAGTAAAACAAGCAATCCAATTTAAAAATAAACAAAAGACTTGAATGGATTCTTCACCATAGGAAATATAAGGATGACAAACATGTGAAAAGATGTTTAACATCACTAGCATCAGGGAGATGCAAATTAAAACCTTGACAAAGGCTGGGTACAATGGCTCACATCTGTAACCCCAACACTTTAGGAGGTTGAGGCTGCAGTGAGCAGTGACTGTGCCACTGCACTCCAGCCTGGGTGACAGAGTGAGACCCTGCCTCAAAAATTAAAAAATAAATAATAATAAAACTGTGAACAAGATATGGTTCCACACCTATTAGAATGGCTAAAATACAAAATACTGACAATACCAAAAGCTGGTGAGGATGCAAAACAACAGGCACCCTCATACGTTGCTGGTGGGAATGTAAAGTGGTATCACCACCCCAGAAAAGGTTAACACTTGCTTATAAAGAGTAATAATAAACACTTAACATATGACCCAGCAGTCCTGCTCCTGTGTATTTACCCTAGAGAAGTATAAACTTATGTTCATACAAATACCTGAATTCATACATGAATGTTTATAGCAGCTGAATTCGTAAGAGCCTGAAACTGGAAACAACTATAAAGAAACTGTGGTACTTTCATACCCTGGAATATTGCTCAGCAACATAAAGGAAGGTACTACTGATACACCCAACAACTTGGATGAATAGCAGAGGCATTATGCTGAGTGAAAGAAGCCAAGACTCAAGGCTACATTCTGTATGATTCCATTTCTTGAAAATAAACTATAATGATGTAGAGAACAGAAGAGTGGTTGTCATGGGTTAGAGAATGGTGTGACTGCAAAGGGGCAGCATGAGGGGTTGTTTGAAGCATGGTGGGACTATTCTTCAGCCTGATTGTGGTGTGTTACGTGTGTTTAAAAAGTCATGGCAAGGCCAGGTGCGGTGGCTCACGCCTGTAATCCCAGCACTTTGGGAGGCCGAGGTGGGCAGATCACCTGAGGTCAAGAGTTCAAGACCAGCCTGGCCAACATGGTGAAACCCCGTCTCTACTAAAAAACATAAAAAATTAGCTGGGCATGGCGGCGGGCACTTGTAATCCCAGCTATTCGGGAGGCTGAGGCAGGAGAATCACTTACACCCACCCAGGAGGCGGAGGTTGCAGTGAGCTGAGATCGCGCCGTTGCACTTCAGCCTGGGCAACAAGAGCAAAACTCTGTCTCAAAAAAAAAAAAAAAGAACAGTTATGGTAAGCCGGGCGTGGTGGCTCACACCTGTTATCTCAACATTTTGGGAGGCCGAGGCAGGCGGATTACCCAAGGTCAGGAGTTCGAGACCAGCCTGGGAGGCTGAGGCAGGAGAATCACTTGAACCCAGGAGGCAGAGGTTGCAGTGAGCCAAGATCGCACCATTGCACTCCAGCCTGGGTGACAAGAGTGAAACTCCATCTCAAAAAATAATAATATTTTTTAAAAAGTCATGGTACTGAGCCAGGCACACTAGCATGTGCCTTTAATCTCAGCTACTCGTGAGGCTGAGGCGGGAAGATCGCTTGAGACTAGCCTGGGCAACATAGTGAGACCCTGTCTCAAAAAAAAAAAAAAAATTGTAGAACTGTACCCCACCAGTTTTACTATGCAATAATTTTTAAAGTAAGATTTTTTTAATAGAATTTCTGTGGCCTGATAAGATATAATTCTGCTTCAAGAACTTCTGTGAATGTCCAACATTGAGATCATCAGAAGGTAATTCCCAAAACTGCCACACTGAAGACAAGGCACACCTAAATAAATGTCACTGGGAGCCCCTACTAAACTTTTTGGCCGGGAATCCATACCAAGGAACAAGTATCCAACTATGAGAAAGGAACAAAACATTCATATTCTCTTTGCTAAAGCACATTTGTGAAAGTAAAACATATCCCCCGCCACCCTCTGCAGAAAAAAAAAAAAAAAAAGGAAAGTCATTCCTAAAAATTGATAGAATAGATTTGGACATCAGAGTGTCAGGCCACTCATGCAGGTTCTAGCCCTTCAAATAAGAATGTAAAGCCTTAAAAACATGACAGCATTTTGAATAGGAAAATCTGGATTTGTGAAGCAGAGTGTGTTTTGACAACAGTAGTTCCACATTCTTTTATGCAACATAGACATTGATTTGTTTAAAGTTATCATTATTGGCCGGGCGCGGTGGCTCAAGCTTGTAATCCCAGCACTTTGGGAGGCCCAGACGGGCGAATCACGAGGTCAGGAGATCGAGACCATCCTGGCTAACACGGTGAAACCCCGTCTCTACTAAAAAAATACAAAAAACTAGCCGGGCGAGGCGGCAGGCACCTATAGTCCCAGCTACTCGGGAGGCTGAGGCAGGAGAATGGCCTGAACCTGGGAGGCGGAGCTTGCAGTGAGCGGAAATCCGGCCACTGCACTCCAGCCTGGGTGACAGAGCGAGACTCCGTCTCAAAAAAAAATAATTAAATAAATAAATAAATAAATAAAGTTATCATTATTTTATTTATCCAGGGGGAGCATAGATAGCATCATAGGGAAAAACAGACTCTATCCTGATTTGTTTTCTCTTTATTTCACTACAGCCAGCATTCTGGAACCCCTTTCAACCATCCTTTCCTATGGGTTAAGGGAGATGATTTAAAAACAAACAGACCACACAAAAAAAGAGCACAGTTTCTAAATTTTGTAATAATAATTGAAAATGTAAATTAGTTTCAATCAAGTTCCTTTTGTTCTCCTGGTTTAAAATTACTGGTTAAGGTTATTTTGCATTTACAAATGTTAAACAGTATATGTGAGCAAGGTGAAATAGATTACAGTGGAGTCATTGGCAGGTGGGACCTCCTACAGGCCTGCAGATGACTGAAGGCTCAAACTGCCTCCAATGGCTTCTGCTTAAGCCCCACCCACCTATTACAATTCTGAAGGGGAACAATATTCCAATAAAGATATTTTCTTTCCTATTATTTTATTTTATAATGGCTGTGATTGTATACCATTTCATATTAGGCTTAGCAAATTCACATACTCATCTTCACTTGATGATATATCAATTTTCTTCACAAAATTAACTGGCCTATGTTGAAGAGCCTAAAGCTCTAGTTCCTAAATTCTTGATACACTTTGTGGAATTTTTTACTAGCATTAAAAAGTGTTTGAAGCTGCATTCTGTGGATGAGGCCCCAGGCCCTATCTAAAAACATTCCTGGAGTATTTCTATTTTTATTTGTTTTATATATGAGGTTGCTCTATAAAAGTTTATCTAAAAAAAGGGGTTATATTACTAAGAAAATATTGTGAACACCACTCACCGGGACAAATGAAATTCACAGATAATTAGAACTTCAGTTTTTAACCAGTCATCCCCACTTCCCATCCCTCTAAACTTTGAGTGTTGCTAACAGCAAAATTTGGCTGATTTCATGCTTTATTTGTCAACATTGGAATAGTGTTTATTGAATACCTTCTATGGGTCAGTACCATATTTCAGGGGATGTATTACTTTATCTTACTTTGCCTTTGGAAAAACTGCTGAGAAGTGAAGTGGCTAAGGCAGAAAAGGGGAAGAATGAGGACATGGATTATCTGTCTCAGAGTAATTGAGTGCCACGGTGTGTACTGACTAATGTGCCAGACCTTCAAATGAGATAAATGGGCAGTAAAAAATGATTTCAGAGAAACAGACCTGCTAGAGCTCAAATTGAGGCACTTCTGTTATAGTCATAGAAAATTACGGGACAATTAGAGCCAAGAGGATTGCAGAAGAAACAAAACACTTTAATGTTAATACAGACTGCCAAGGAATCAGATAAGATACTGGCATAACATAGGCTTGGGAGTTGAAGAATTCCTATGTTGTTGATCCTTGAACCTTCTGTTCAAATCCCAGATAGAGGGCGATAGATAGGTAAGACAGAAAATTTACAGTGGAATGGCATCTGAATATGTTGAGGCTGGAATGAGGCCTATCACAAGCACCTGAGAACTTATTTATTTTTTTTTTTTTGAAACGGAGTCTCGCTGTGTCGCTCAGGCCGGAGTGCAGTGGCACGATCTTGGTTCACTGCAACCTCCGCCTCCAGGTTCAAGTGATTCTCCTGCCCCAGCCTCCAAGTAGCTGAGATTACAGATTTGCACTAGTACACCCGGCTAATTTTTGTATTATTAGTAGACAAGGTGTCACCATGTTGGCCAGGCTGGTCTCGAACTCCTGACCTCAGGTGATCCACCTGCCTCAGCCTCCCAAAGTGCTGGGATTACAGGCATGAGCCACCACGCCTGGCCACTGAGAACAATTTTTAAAAGAGGACAGAGAACATCAATGGGATATATTATCACAGGACTTCCTATGCTTTGAGACCTAGACTGGGAAGATGTATAGCATGGGCAGGTTTTTTGTTTTGTTTTTCTGATTTTTCCAAACAATTTTTTGAGTTACAAAAGCTTAAGATAAAAATTACAGGAACTGAGTGTTTCCTTTCTTTAGGTGAAAGTAGTGAGAGAGAACACATTCATGGCTATGCATTTTATTCCAAGGAAGATGCATTAGCCAATTTGTTTTTTGTATTTTTAAAATACTTCTCTGTAGAATAGTTTTGTTTTCTATTGCGTGTAGAAAGCAGCCTAGGTAAGCTTTCAATGGGAAAGACCAGATCTTGTATACAAGCAAACCTAGTTTCTAATTAAACAAGTTTCTAACACTAATTTCTAACATGAAAAGGCAGGCTGGACATGGTGGATCACTTGAAGTCAGGAGTTCGAGACCAGCCTGGCCAACATGGTGAAACCCCGTCTCTACTAAAAATGGAAAAATTAGCTGGACATGGTGGTTCATGCCTGTAATCCCAGCTACTCGGGAAGCTGAGGCAGGAGAATTGCTTGAACCTAGGAGGTGAAGGTTGCAGTGAGCTGAGATTTCGCCACTGCACTCCAGCCTGGGTGACAGAGTGAGAGTCCATCTGAAAAGAAAAAAAAAAAAGGCAAAAAGCAGCCAAGTCATTTTTTTTGTTGGCTCTATTTTTGCAGTGCCATTATCGTCCTGGCAAATTGGAAGAATTTAGACAAGGAATTAGTGAATTACACATGCATGTATGTTAATACCCTTTATTTTATTACTTTTTCTTTGGTTTTCGAAATTTAATTTGCTGATATTTGAAACTATACCTACAATTACTTGCTACTGAATAACTACTTATTCACAATATCATGGAGGAAAGTCACAAGACCTCTACCATGATTCAGTAACTAAATTATGTTAATAGCTATCCGAAATTTCCTAAAGAAAGTCCAAACCAATGGACTCCACTAAATGATCTCTTAGAGAATTACTGCTTATCTCTCATTATGATGGCTAGTTAAGATAGAGAGTCTGTGTCCTCAGAGCCTAGCAGCCATATTTAGGGGTGAGCTGTATGAATGTATTTCATTGACTGAGCTGGCTAGAACAGGATAATGGCCAAATGTAGTCTGACCAGTAGAACTGAACATTGACAAGAATTAAGTCTGAATGAAATAGGAGGACATAGTTAATGTGAATTGAGGGCTTACCATGTGCCAGATAGTAGACTTTTGCCAAACACTTTATATGTATTGTCTTACTTAATCCTTACAACATTCTGATGGGTATTTTACAGCTGGGTAAACCAAGGCTTCGAGAGGTTAAATGACCAGAATTTGAAGCAGTCTATCCAACTCTAGAAGCCACACAATTAACTACTATTTTATATCTGTTGTTATCATTAGATTATCAGTATGCCTGTTATCATTAATGTGAGACCAAATGATACCAAAAAGCAGAGTTTGAGGATAGTGAGCAAAGCGCTCTCCAAAATCTGCCTCTACACTTTCCGTTAAAGAATAACTGATACACACCCCACCCACCACCACCAAAACAAAAAACAAAAAAAAGCACACCATTTGTTGAATATTCCTAAGCATCATTTTTGAAAATTTTATTGTTACATATGTGAGTCTATGCTGTTCTATGAAACTATTAGTCACTAAAACTACATTCGTGGCTACATTTGTTTCATAGTAGCTTATAAGGGATATAACCTCATTATAGACTGACAAACAGTCTAGAACAAAGCAAAGACAGTAGAGATACATTAAAGGTTTGTTGTAGCCAAATTTAACCCCCCCCCCCCAAAAGATTTAAAGCAAACATATACCAGCTACTATGTTTCAGGCACTGTTCCAAGCATTTTCTCTATTTAAACTCATTTAATGTGCACCATAATCCTATGAGGCACTGTTGTTATTCCTGTTTTACAGATGAGGAAACAGTGGTTAGATGCTGTCTTTATCTACTTCACATTACTATTAATATGAAAGAATACCTGAGTCTGAGTGATTTGTAAAGAAAAGAGGTTTATTTGACTCGTGATTCTGATGTCTGGAGAACTTCAAGACAAGATTGGACATTTGTATCAGATGAGGGCCTCGGGTTGCTTCCCCTCTTGGGGGAAGGTGAAGGAGAGCTGGCTGTGTAGAGATCACATGGTGAGAGAAGTGAGAGAGAGAGGAGGGGAGGTGTGAGGCTCTTTTTAACAACCAGATCTAAAGGGAATTAATAGAGTAAGAACTCACTTAGCCACTCCTCCCCTTAGGGCAGTAATCTATTCATGAGAGATCTACTGCCATGATCAAAACGCCTCCCATTAGGTCCCTCCTCCAACACTGGGGATCAAATTTCAACATGAGATTTGGAGGAGACAGACATCCAAATTATAGCAGATATCTTGCCCAAGACCACACATTTAATTAATTAAGAAGTAGAACTAGGATTTGAACACAGTCTGGTTCCAGAGTGTGTGCTCTTAACCACCACACTATACTTGTCTCATTTTGTATTTTTACATGTAGTAGTTTAAAATACCTTGACTTTACTTAGCACCTTTCTTCTAAAGAACTTATTCTGCTAGCCTCCTGATTCTCTCTATGCCAGATTAAGTTCTTACAAGTGTCTGTTTATCTCAGGAAACTTCCCAAAGACAAATGTTCATAGCTAATAAATAGTTACAGTACTCACTGCCATTTACTTAGCGCTAATTTTATGCCAGATACTCTACTGTTTCCTATACATTATCTCATTCAATCTTCTTGACCGTGTCTTGAGGTCATGTCTCCCCTTCCCCCGCCCCCCCCCCACCTCCCCGCCATTTACAAATGAGAGGTTACTTGGCCCCTCTGAGCCTCAGTTTTTTCATTTGTAAAACTGAGAAAGCCTCTTGATGTTCTGTTAGGAATTTCTAAAGCCAAATGAACACTTATTCAAGTATATACATAGACTGTGGAACATAAATTTTACTTCTAGGAACTCAAATTTTGACGTTTTTCTTTTTTATAATTTCAATTTTTATTTTAAGTTCTGGGGTACATGTACAGGATGTGCAAATTTGTTACATAGGTGAATGTGTGCCATGGTGGTTTGCTGCACCTATCAACCTAGGTATTAAGCCCAACACGCATTACTATTTTCCTAATGCTCTCCCTCCCCAATTTTTTTAAATTTTATTTATTTATTTATTTTTTGAGACAGAGTCTCACTCTGTCGCCTGGGCTGGAGTACAGTGTCACGATCTCAGCTCACTACAATCTCCACCTCCCAGATTCAACCGATTCTCCTGCCTCAGCCTCCCAAGTAGCTGGAACTACAGGTGTGTGCCAGCACGCCCGGCTAATTTTTGTATTTTTAGTAGAGATGGGGTTTCACTGTGTTGGCCGAGATGGTCTCAGATGCCTGACCTCAGATGATCCTCCCACCTTGGCCTCCCAAAGTGCTGGGATTACAGGCATGAACCACTGAGCCCGGCCATCTCCCCCACAAATTTTGACATCTTTTTAATCAAAGGTGCCATTTCTAAAGGTGCTTCTTGGAATGAAGAACAAGAATTATGAAATTAAGTCGACACAGTTAGATGTTGGGTCCCTAGCACAACAATGGTACACATTGGAAAACTTGTCTATTTGGCTTGGTCAGTTTCTCATTGCAGCCTTTGCCTCTAGCCCCCAGGCCCGTGGCCTTTTTTATGGCCCTGTGCTTCAGCCACTTTGACCTATAGTGAACTATACCCTGAATGTGACATCATTGTAACCTGTGTGAGGGAGGTACCAGGTGCATATGAATGGACTGTCTCTGGCAAGTATGTCAGGTTGAAAACTGGCCACAAAAGAACTGATTAACACAGAATGACATAGTTGAAAATGCATCAATGAAAAGTGGCATAATAAAAAGATCAAGGGGCTTGGACACTGAAAACCTGGCATCAAGTGTTAGCTCTGCCACTTACTGGCTGCATGACCTAAGGCAAGCCCAGTAACCTCTTTCAGTCTCAACTTTTTTTTTTTTTTTTTTTTTTTTTTTTTGAGATGGAGTCTCTGCCGCCTGGGCTGGAGTGCAGTGGCCGGATCTCAGCTCACTGCAAGCTCCGCCTCCCGGGTTCACGCCATTCTCCTGCCTCAGCCTCCTGAGTAGCTGGGACTACAGGCGCCCGCCACCTCGCCCGGCTAGTTTTTTGTGTTTTTTAGTAGAGACGGGGTTTCACCGTGTTAGCCAGGATGGTCTCGATCTCCTGACCTCGTGATCCGCCCGTCTCGGCCTCCCAAAGTGCTGGGATTACAGGCTTGAGCCACCGCGCCCGGCCTAGAGTCTCAACTTTCTTATCTGTAAAATGAGAATAATCAGAATAGGTAGCTCACATATTGAGGATCAAATGGGAGAAACTATAATGCAAAGGAGAGTGCTCTGAAAACTAGAAAGTGTCAAATTGACATTAATCTATCGTGCTAAACTTCATTAAGCCCCTCCTTTAGCATATTGTGATTTAATCCATATATAGCATGCATATATGGACTTTATTTTATCTTGCTCAATCCTAGACCAGCATTTCATGCCAAGAAGTGAGATGATGTTTGGAAATAAAAATATGCAGCCTTCTCGATTCTAGCTATGAATAATCATTCTAATTTTGACTACCAGTTTTTCTAAGAGGTTTCAAACAAACCATAGCTACCCCATTTACTGACCAGATCTAGTATTATAAACAGACGACTTCACTTTGATGAACTTTGTAAAATAAAGCAAATAATCCCAGTTTCTCCTGACCTCACAGAGTTGTTTTGAGGATCAAATGCTTTGAAAAATATCACATGCTATGCAAGTGCAAGGGTTGTGAATTTTTTTTTTATTGTTTAGCAGAGTAATTCATTTAGTTATTGAACAAGCATTTCGATAAAAATATTGTCAGGAATAAAAAAATGAATAGGACCATCAAATACCTCTCAGTGTAGCATCGGAACTAAAACACACAAATTATTCTGTTAGAAAATGAAAGGTAATATATGCCGTTAAAAATTATAGAAAGACAGTGGTTGACGTGAAGAGTGGGGTGTATAAATGGAAATATCCACATTTAACTGTGTCACAGTATTGGAGAAGATGTACCCACACCAGACTGTAAGCTTCTGCAATCTTTCAAAGTTTTTCTCTTGTCCCCTGATGTAGCCCTAGCAGCTAGAACAGTGCCTTGGCATGTAGTAGATTCTCAGTATGTTAGATGAATGAATAGTTGTCTTTCTGATGAGTACGGGTGGCTCATGCTATGAGAGTAGGCTAACTTTAAGTTATCCTACGTTTTCATATGAAGCGGAACTTCTTCTGAGAAGTCACCTAACCCAGAAAGCACTTTAACATTCAGATCAAATTAAAAGGTTAAGTTTTCATCCTGATGTTACTCCAATGTATTTATAGTAGCCATGTATATTTATTTTAGTCACTGTTGATATTTGTTTATCACAGCACCAAGGGACCAGTTATTAAGATATTCGAAAGCTGACCAAACATTCCAGATGTCAGTTTTGCCTTTTTTTTTTTTTTTTTTTTTTGTGGATGGAGGTGGAATGGGAAATTAATAGAGAATTTTTATTTTAACAAGATAATGTGCCAGGGAAGAGGGACAAGTGGCTTTTTTTGGCCAATAAGAAGACAAAGTCACGTTGCAGTTTTTCATCCAGTTTAGATCTGAAAAGAAATCCTAGAAATTACTGAATCCAAGAAAACCCCCGCTTTTTTTGAGACAGGATCTCTTTGTGTCACCCACATTGGAGTACAGTGGCATGAACATAGCTCACTGCAGCGTCGAATTCCTGGACTCAAGGAGGTCCTCCTGCCTCAGCCTCCCAAGTAGCTGGGACTACAGACATGCACTATCATACCCAACTAGTTTATTTTTATTTTTTTGTAGAGAGAGAGTCTCGCTATGTAGCCCAGGCTGGTCCCAAACTCTTGGCCTCAAACGACCTCACACGTCAGCCTCCCAAAGCCCTACAATTACAGGCGTGAGCCACTGTTCCTGGCCCCATTTTTTCCAAATAAGATTTCATGCAGAATTCCCATCTATAAAACAGAAAAATATTTTTTCAATATAGATGTCAGTTTTCACTTTGTTTTTTACAAGTCTGTCAGTGAGAACACCAGTTAATATATTGGGGTCTTAAAGGTCTTAAAAGTTGGTATGTAGTACATGTGAGTGAACCTTTAAAATTTTTTAATGAATATATACTTTAATAAATGAAGAAGCCCCTGAGGCCCACAAATAGTACATATTTGAACAACACTAATCTAGCCCTACCCATTCATACCATAGATAGGGAGTTCGAAGCTGATCTATAGAACCTCATTCTACCACTACATTTTACTTCGTGATGTGGTACTATTAATAAATCTGAACTTGGCCGACTGTCTCAGCACTTCGAGGTTTTAAGGGTGTCTCCAGCTTAAGCATCCATAAACATTTCTAGACTATCTTAAAGTTCCAGTGGAATCCAAGGGTATGACTTACAAACCTTGATTTTTATGTTATTGTTTCTTCTGGTTTGAAATTTATATTTAAATTTTCATTGAGGTATTGATGCATGCTTACATGTAAGAGAGGACAAATTCAATCTTTTTTTGACATTAGGCTAACCTAGAAATAATGACATTAAGCAAACCTTTTGTAGGGAGGGCAGTAAATTCAAGATAGAGTCCTAGAATTGTCCTCAGTCCCAGTAAGGACCCCATGGCCAATATTTGGCTATTTCAACATCTGCAGTGTTGAAGCCAGCCGTGTCTCCTCAGATGGAAATTGCCATGTGCAGAACGACTTGATAGAAAATGGTGTACATTCTATATAATCTTCTAACAGCAGAATGCGACCAGTGGCACTTCCCCTAAAAAAAATAAATTACCCGAAATTTGCAGCACATTCATATTCAATTTCATCACAGCAGATGCTCATTAGTATGTTGTTATTAATTGGTATTCACTTTAGGTTTTGTTTAAAATGAAGATAATAATTAGGTTTTAATTACTGCATCATTCGTGGGGGGGTTGTCTGTGGGGAGAGGGAAAGAGTGAAATGCCTCTTAAAGCACTGAAATATTTCCTGATGCTTATTCAGCAACGTGTGTTGCCAAAGACTTTGAAAAATAACTTCATCTTTACAAAAAAAAGGATTCTGAAATGAAGAAATTACTGTGTGTTTTTTAAGCCCATCGTTATCAAGAACTTGCCGTAAATTGTCTACTTGATGGACATACTGAATCAGATGATAATGTGCACCACCATTCTTTCTAATCAAATTACCAAAAAGACTTCTTGGAAAAGTAACCCTCACAAGCAGCTGATTAATGAAGTGGTGGCAATGTTTTGTATTAGAACTAATTGAAGTAATCCAAATAAGTTATTTCTGTAGCCTATGGAAATAATTTCCTTTGCAAAGAAGTACAGTGGAGTTGGCAAACCAGTATTTTATTTTTTCACCCTCTGTTGTTCCACATTTGCAAAATAGCTAAGTTAACATAGATATTGCAAATAAAATGGCGAGAAAACTAAGTAATTGAGTGGCAGGGAAAACAAGAAAATTTATTTCAACCTTTTCATAATCGAGATAAATAATTTACATAAAGCCTAAAGGTATATGGAAATTGAGCAATACTGGAATTCAAAGGCGTATCTTTAGTAAAATGCTGTAGAAATAGCAGTTTTGAATGCATTCATTTAAAAGAGACATTCATGTTCAAGAATTTAGACATGTTCCTTAGACAAAACTTTCTGGAGAACCTATGGCTGGCATGGCATTGTGTTGGATGCACAAATCAAACCCTCTAGAAGCTTATAGTCTAATTGGGAAACGTATAGGATCTATCACATATCCACTGTGTACTTGGTAGCAGTCATGGTGCTAGGTGCTTTTTGTATGGTATCTTGTTATTTTAACAACATTCCCAAGATACGTTAGTCTTGTTTTACAGATGGAGAAATCGAGGTGTGAATATGTTAAACAGTTTGTCAAAGGTCACCCAAGCCTTTAGTGGTAGAGCTAAATTTCAAGCCAGATTCAGTCTGACCCCAAAGCCTATGGTCTTTCTGCTATTCCAGTCTTCCATGGGGAGATACACATAGGACACATCAGAAATCAATTCAAAGGGCTAGTGTTGTATCATTAAGCAATATGTCGAGGCTAAATGAGAGGTGTGAGACAGATTTTCTGAATCTCTTCCACAAATATTCGTTGAGGGCTGGGTACATGCCAGGCTGTGTCCTAGGTACTAGCATTGCAGAGGGGAATACCTGTAGTCTCTGCCCACAGCAGCTCACATCCTAGGAGGCTCAAGGGGTGATAAAACCAGTGAGGACTACTTGGGGTGGGAGCTCTGGGTCAGAGGGTGTAGTGAGCCATGTGGACACAGGAGAGAGGTGGAAAGTAAACAGACAGAATTATAGAGGGACAAAAGGCTTCATGAAGATGATGATGACTGTGGGGTCTGATGAGGTGGATAGGAACTGACTGAATCTTTAATCAAGACCAGAATGATAGACCTGAATGGGGTGGAATTGCTTGAGCAAGGGTGCGGAGGAAGGAAGGATACATTTCCTGACTGTAGCAGGGGATGGTGATAAGGGTGGCGTGGGTATATGGCCAGGCTGGCAGTTGAGGGGCATATAGAAAACTTGTGAGAGTGAACCTGAAGGGTTGGAACTTCATCCTGTGTGTGATGAGGGTGCTAGTAGGGATTTTTCAGCAAAGACTATCCTAAGCTGGTTTTTCATTTCTAGACATGTACCTCATGATCTCTGTCAGTGCTAGTGAGGTTTAGAGCTCTGAATCTGCTATATGGTATGATACCTAGATTTAACTGTATCTTCACCATTTGCAAAGTAATGCGGTTTAATACACCTTCATTATATTTTACAGTTATAGTGAGTGCTGGATTATCTATGCTTCTACTAGAACAGTGGTGTTTACTTTGGGGGTACGTTTTGGGTTTTTTGGCAGCTGATTTTCCTTCATTATTTGATATTTTTCAGGCTTCACCAAAATGAATTTTACATCAATGAGAATGTACCAGTTGATGATGCAAGGAGGCAGGCCTTGCATTGCATGTTCTGGGTTGTATGAGGGTGATAACTTGAGATTAGGATTTTGCTGTAGATAATCTCTAAGGTCATGAGTCCAACTCTTCATACCTCAAGGAATTTAAGTCAGGGGCAAGTTGTGTTAAGAGATGACCTTAGCCAATTTCTGCTGTCCCTACAAATGAGAGAGAAAAGACTGGTTATGTTCCCATGCAAATATCTTAGAAATATAAAGTAAAAGACTGTATTGTCAAACCAGTTCAAAAGAAAGTCGGTTGAAATCGATACCTCAGAAAACAGTTTGGCAGTACCTACTAAAGCTGAACATTTGCGTGCCCTATGACTCAACATTTCCCCTCCTCCAAACTGTAATCAACAGAAAAGGATACATATTAATATGTGCTTCAAAGACATGTACAGGAGTATTCACAGTAGCATCATTCCTTTTGTTTGTTTGTTTGTTTGTTTTGAGATGGAGTCTTGCTCTGTTGCCCAGGCTGGAGTGCAGTGGCGCGAGTGATCTCAGCTCCCTACAATGTCCGCCTCCTGGGTTCAAGCGGTCCTGCTGCCTCAGCCTCCAGAGTAGCTGGGACTCACAACAAGGAGAAGAAATGAGTGACTGCTACACAGAACAACATAGATGAATCTCACCAACACAATGTTGAGAAAAAGAAGGCTGGGTGTGGTGACTCAGGAGTTCGAGACCAGCCTGGGCAGCATAGCAAGACCTCATCTCTACTAAAAGTTTTTTTTAAAAAATTAGCTGGGTGTGGTGGCATGCCTGTGGTGCCAGCTACATGGGAGGCTTAAGTGAGAGGATTGCTTGAGCCCAGGAGTTCAAGGCTGCAATGAGCTATGATTGCGCCACTGCACTCCAGCATGGCCAACAGAGTGAGACCCTGTCTCGCAATAAATAAAAATAAAAAAGAGAGAAAGAAACCCAATAGAAAAGAACACAAACGGCCAGACGCGGTGGCTCACACCTGTAATCCCAGCACTTTGGGAGGCTGAGGCGGGCGGATCACCTGAGGTCAGGGGTTCAAGATCAGCCTAGCCAACATGGTGAAACCCCGTCTCTACTTAAAAAAAAAAAAAAAATACAAAAAATTAGCTGGGCATGGTGGCGGGCGCCTGTAGTCCCAGCTACTCAGGAGGCTGAGGCAGGAGAATGGCATGAACCTGGGAGGTGGAGCTTGCAGTGAGCCGAGATCGCACCAC
>NC_092145.1:135640501-135705501 GCF_043159975.1 Macaca nemestrina | reverse complement strand
TGTGTGCAGTCAGGGAGATGTGTACCAGCAATTACTGCTGAATCTAAAAAACTAAACAAATAACTTAATCGCCGTCGTCCTCCTTTTTTTTCCCCCAGGAAGCAGTAATCAGGATTCGCTAAAAATAACTGGTGTATAATAGTATAATGATGATGCATATTGTAGAATAGCTAATAAGAAATAAAATAGGCTTCTAGGTGTATACTTTTTTAAAATAGGTTCAGGTAAAGAAAGAGAGACTTGTGGAAGGAATGTGCACACAAAAAAGACAATAGCCCTGACCGATAAATTGCTCCATGTGGGTTTGTTCCTGCTACCGAATATTTATAGATACCATTTGTAATAGCCAAAGAAGTTTAAAATACACTAAATTTAGTAACACATTTTATAAGGGAATGAGCAGAAAGGTGAAGTGTGGGCTCTAATTGAATTTTAGTTACTCCTGCATCAAATTGGGTTGACTATAATTTTGCATCATTAAGACCCAAGTAGGATCCTTGGATCTAATACTTGATTACTCAAAGAGATTCCCTTTGAAAATAGTGCTGTTTCCGTATCCAGTTGTAGATAGTGGTATTCCTTAATTTCGTATTTACATGATAGTCTGTGTGTGCCACCTGGCCTTGCTGCATGAATTGTACAAATGACTTGGCTGTTGTGGTCATTCATTAATTCATTCATTCAACCAACTTGGCACACAGTGGGTGTTCAGTGTTGGTTAAATTATGTGTCATTCCAAGGCAGCAAGGGAGAAACTGGTAACATGTTTGTTATTTGAGCTTCTCATTTGGAAAGTTCTGAGGGCTTAGTTCTTTCACCTTGGTAGGACCCCTCAAGGAAAACACCAAAGCTTGAGCTCATTGTTCTCCAGCTCCAGAGTTTCCCAAGTGTCTAACCCCATGGGAAGATGGAAAGAAAGTTCCTAGGTCAGTTGATTTAAAATAGATAGAAGTGCATTTGAATGTGACTCACCAAATAATTCTCATGTTGGTTATTGAATTGACTGCATGTGTTTTTTTCCCACACAGAGTGAGACACAGTTGCTAAGAATACACAGTGACTCTAAATAACCTCAGGAATGCTCAGTATATGTTTGCTGAGTGAATAATAGTTCAGACACATCTCCTACACTTTGTTGAATTAGAACTTGCCAAGGTCATTAAATGAGTGTTTTGACATGGGTGGGATGAAAAACCTTGGTTATTTCATTTCACATGGTACTTCTCAGAGGTCATACGTTGCCTACTTATGATTACCACAGAGCAAATAGTCAAGATGTTACTTGAGTCTATGAGCCAGTCCTGGCACAGGCAATGGATTGTCACCACAAATCATAAAACGGGGCTCATGGTATAGCAATATGTGTTAAACAGTTTTCAGAATTTGTTTAACTTCCTGCTAGCATGGACATGTCCCAGTTAGGAAACACATAGCACTTTTCCCAATTAACAGTGCAAATTGTCATGAGTGCATAGGAATTTGCAATTTGACAAAATCAGGTTTTTGACAGCAGGAGTAATCAGTCTGCAGCTTCGCAAGTAGTAATCTGTGATCGAAGTGGCAGGATATATTCTGAATTATGAAAGGTGTATATGCTATATAAGAGGGACAAACCATTAGTATGATTCTGCCCTTCTTACCCCCTTTCTTTAAAAAATGCTGCTTGATTTGGAAGTTGAAAGTAGGGGACACACTCTGCTGAGAGTGGTCTCCATCGCTTTCCCCTCCCCAATAGTAGTATTCATTTATTTTCTGTTATATTACAGTATTCTGACAAGTCCCTGTACACCCAGCTGTGCTTTTACCGGTACATTTTTGATGCGGAGTGTGCACTGGAGAAACTTACTACCGATCATGAGAAAGGTACGTTAAAATACTGTAATTACCTTTGAGTTTAAAGTGGAAATTTGCATTATAAAAGCCAGACCTACTGTGTCAGGCTGTTCACGCAGCATCACATTGCTGTCTCAGAAGCAGGCCATGGGGGCCTCTGTGAACACAGGGATCCCCTGCATGAGGGGCGGTGGCATAGGAATCCCCAGCTTTGGCCCCCACAGACTGTTTCACATTGTTCTCTATTAAAGCAAGGCTTTGGGGGAGGAACAGTACAAAAAGGACTCTTTAAATGCTATATTTTGAAAATGCTATTTTCTACAGAGTTTAGTAATTGTAATAAAGTAAGCATAGGCAACGTGATCATTGGGCCTACAAAAACCAGATATTACCACAAAAAATAGACCTGGAGTGTGTCTCTGCTGTTCGCTAAAAGCCTGGGTTTGTTTTGAGAGAGGGATGGGGTGGAGTTCCTTTATTGACTCCATCCTAAGAGAGTGTATAGGCACCTCAGTCCATATGATCAGGTGTTGCCTGGAACCCTCAGCACTCGGCGTTTCCTTATACAAGACTTGCAGGCACTGTGGGACTTCATGGGTCTGGGAAAAGCTTTGTTGCATAACTTAAAGTATTTGAAAATGTCATGACAACTGCATGTTTTTTTTTTCTCCTACCTGAAAATCACATTGACAACTTTTCTAGTATCTGTGAAAAATAAAAAAGGCAAATTTACACATTTTTCTTATTAGTTACCTACAGAGTGTTTATGTTGTTTGTCAGCGAGTATCAATTCAGTGTTTCGTTTGTCGATATTAGGGCTGGAAACAACGCAATGACATAAAAAACCTACAAATGTTGCTAGATTTCCCCACATAAGAATCACCATGCTGCCCTTGATTTGGTCTCACTGTTTTTCATTCCAGTCATAATTGACTTGTTTTTGCATCCACAAGATAGGCTAGAAATTATTTTTTAAATGCCTTGACTTATTTGGTTTTGCTGTCCTTGGAGAGAAAACATTTTACAACTGATGGAGAAGTCAGATATTAGAATCTTATCTCTAGATGTTCAACAAGGACTTGGGCTATCTCCACAGCATATTTTCCATGAATTAGTAAAATTAATTATACAGAGAATAAATTTCTTCTGCCTATTAATAACTAGGTTTTAGAACTTTTATTCATGGCCAATGTCTAGCCCATATATACTTGTAATATCATTTACAGCTGTTTTTCTTTTATCCCCAAGGACCTTTCCTGAAGACAGTTATGAGTTGAGAAAATTAAGTACTGATTATCTGAACGCATTGTCTGTTTCTATCAGATCTGTTACCTCTTTCTGGATATCAGTATATTAGAACCTGTTCCCCCATTACTTCTTTTTTTTGAGACAGAGTCTTGTTCTGTTGCCCAGGCTGGAGTGCAGTGGCATGGTCTCAGCTCACTGCAGCCTCTGCCTCCCAGGTTGAAATGATTCTCCTGCCTCAGCCTCCCAAGTAGCTAGGATCACAGGCATGTGCCACCACACCTGGCCAATTTTTGTATTTCTAGTAGAGAGGGAGTTTCACCATGTTGGCCAGGCTGGCCTCAAACCCCTGACCTCAGGTGATCTGCCTGCCTCAGCCTCCCAAAGTGCTGGGATTATAGGTGTGAGCCACTGTGCCTGGCCAACCCATTATTTCTTTCTAAATCTATTCATCCTAGATTGTTTTCTATATGTTATTTGAGGGGAAAGATTCCTCTTACCTCTAAAATTCTTATCTGAGAGGCAGAATCAGTCTTATGATCAGCAGTTTTCAAAAAGTCTGGTAACTCTTGGAGGCATGTAGAGGAGTGATCTGGAAAGTCACTGGAAATTTAGCCCATCCTCTTAGAGGACATTGAGAAGTGCACATCATTACACCCACAGAAAATAAGAGGAAATAAGTAGCCTCTTGGAAGCCTCTTGCTTGGCTAAAAGGGAAAAGTATTGACAGGATCTGTACACTCAGAGTTTACTGTAGTCCCATTTTACAAGTTTAAGAATCAGCACACTTTTTTATTGTTTGTATCTAATAATATACTACCCAGCAATTTGGGGCAAAAATGGCATTGAGTTATTGATGGGTTCTTTTACATGTCAGAGGGCTAAAGAAAATAAGATGAGAAGAAGAAAAAAATATATGTGACTGAAGGAACTTCATGTTATGTTCCAAGAGCCCTTTTGTTTTATTTATTGAATTTTACCTATTGAAACTCTGAATTTCCTGCTGCTTATTTATTATTCCTAAATTACAGTTTGGGAATGAGTGAATTAGCTGAAATTTACATGCTCCGGGCATTTTCAGATCATGCAGTAATGCTAAGTGGTATTAGGGTATTCATAAGTGGTGGGATATAAACCAAAACTTGGGGGCACACTTACCAAAAGCAGAGGTTTCCTAACACATGACATCTGATAAGCCCTCTCCTAAGAGTCACCTGGGGCATATTAAAAACCCAAATCCATAGATCCTCTGCCCACAGATTCTATCTAATTCAGACGATGTCGGGGGTAGAGCTTAGGAAGCTATAATTTTTTGAAAATTCCCCCAGATAATTCTGACGTGCAGCCAAGTTTGAGAACCCCTCTCCTGGGCACTCTAAAGACATGGTTGGATGGTTTCTAAATAAAAGAGAATTGCAAGGTCATAGTTCATGGGGAACAATGGGGGAACAAGAATATTCTTGTTATATTATAGGGGAAAACACCATAAATTTAAAATAACATAACAAATAAAATTGACTTCTCACTTTATAAGTTGAAGTGAATTCTCTTTTGATTTGCTATTCAAGGGAGACCTGCTATAAAAATGAGTTTAAAATCTAAGGGAACCAGAGGGCAAATATATTTATTCAATTTGGACCGTGGCCAGAACACCAGTAGATGTTAACATCAGAAGTCCTGTGAAAAATGACAGTCGTTACACACAGTTATATTATTGAGAATGGAGTCTAAGTGTCTTCTGTCAACAAGTGCCCTGTAACTGGTGTGTGAAGTATTTACTGTAGACTCTCCCTTACTGTCAGTACCTAGCAACATTTCCTTCACTAAGATTGTTTTACCATTTCCATCATAAAGCCCATGTTTTAAGGGTTGTAACTGGATGGTGGTTTTAATTTTTGTTTGAAACTTGGCAATTTGACTTAGAAAAACATGTACAAATTATTTGAAAGAGGTTTATTTTTATGGTGAAAAGTAGCTCTTGTCAAAGCTTTTTCTATGCTTTGCTTTCAAACGAAAGTTTACAGGCCATTAGTCCATAATGTGAATTAACCCCATTTGATATTTTTTCCTTCCTTTAAAATGGCAAAGGACTGTTATTCATGTTGGTGAAGTGTTTACTACATATTTGCTGTAACTGCATTACATTTTTAAAATCTTATTTCTGTGGGACTTTGGCATTATTATTGTAACTGCTCCAGAATGTACACAGATGGCATAATGGATTCAGAGGCGGTTTTACAGGAACATAGGGGCAATCTATGAAGTAAAAATCCATTTCCAGGATGGCAGCATGAAATGGTCCCATTTGGCTGCCTCATCCCGTGGTGCCTTGGCCTGAGTAGGGGTAAGTGAATAGTTTAGGGGAAACCTGAATCAGTTCAAATCTAAGTCTCCTTAAAAATGCAGGAAGAAAAAAGTCTCTTAGTTTTCTGAACTGAACCTTTGTTGTTGTTTATTCAGAAACAGTAAAAACAATTTATATATAGTTCCTGTTATGTGTTGAGTGACATTCCTCATGTCAGAGGAACAAAGGTGGATGGCCAACACTCCCTGCCCTGGAGGAGCTTAGAGTCTGTTGAGGAAGGACAGATTCGGCAACAACTAAGTGTGGTATGGCCTGAGTGTCACCACCAATATGGTGAAATTATTTTGGAAGCAAAGAGAGGGAGCCACTAAATGCTTTTTCACTTCAGTGTATGATCTTTCTTTAGTTCTAGAAAGAAACATTTTTTTTCTGTTTCTGTTCTCACTTAGTAGATGCTTCTCTCCTTGTATTCTGTGTCAGCTATTAATAGTAAGACGGTGTATTCATTTGCTAGGACTGCTATAACAAAGTACCATGGATGAGGTGGCTTAACCAACTGTATTTCCTCACATTTCTGGAGGCTAGAAGTCTGAGAGCAAGGTGTCAGCAAGGTTGGTTTCTCCCCAACTTCTTTTTTTTTTTTTTTTTTTTGAGATGAAGTCTCGCTCTGTCACCCAGGCTGGAGTGCAGTGGCGCAATCTTGGCTCACTGCAACCTCTGCCTCCTGGGTTCAAGCAATTCTCCTGCCTCAGCCTCCTGAGTAGCTGGGATTACAGGTGCACACCGCCATGCCCGGCTAATTTTTGTATTTTTAGTAGAGACGGGGTTTCACCATGTTGGTCAGGCTGATCTCGAACTCCTGATCTCGTGATCAGCTTGCCTTGGCCTCCCAACGTGCTGGGATTACAGGTGTGAGCCACCACACCGGGCCAGGTCTCTCTTCAACTTCTAAGGGGCTATCTTCTCCCAGTGTCTTCCCTCTGTACCTAATCTCCTCTTCTTGTACTGACACTGGTCATATTGGATTGGGTCCCACCCTAATGACCTCATTTTACCTTAATTCTTTAAAGGCCTGATACAGTCCATTTTAATACAGTCCACTCCAGATACAGTCTCATTCTAAGGTACAAAGGGTTAAGACTTCAACCCACCTTCAGTATGAATTTTGGGGGGACACAATTCAGTCCATAACTGATGATCTACTTGAATTTCTTAATAAATTCCTTTGAACACATTGGATTTGTCTCTGCCAGAATTGGAACACTAGGATGTAGAATTCTGTTGAGGACAGAAATTGGAGTTGCAGCATGGAGGCTAGCTAAAAGATGACGATTTACCCATAGGAGAACTATCTGTTGGAAAGCCTGACTTCCCAACTGGGGTCTCTTTAGGCTTAGATGGACTATTCTTCAAGTCACCCTGTTTCTCGCAAAGTTCTATGGGGCAGCCTTGAGCGTCCCAGCATCCTGAGCTGCACCTGCAAAGATTGCAGTTTTCTTGCTCCTCTCAACCAGGTGAAATCCCACATTCACTTCCCCTCTTGAGCCTCATATGCTTTCTTTTCTTTTTTTTTTTTTTTCCCCCTTAAACTTTTCAGTTTCTTGTCATCTCTTTTATTCTGTCTTTTCTTTAGGCCTGGCGGTGACATCTGTAGGCACTCTTGTTTCCTAACATGCCACCCAGAAGAACTAGGCTTCCCCTTTTAAAGCATTTTATAGTTTCCTATTGTCCTTTGATGTGTGTAACACAAGTTCTCACAGTACTCCTGTGAGGCAGCAGTGGATTATGCTCATTATATTGATGAAGAAATTAAAGTTACTAAAGTTCCTTGACATTTGCAGATTTAACGCCTGTCGCTTGAACTCTTTGCAAGTGATACTGAAGGTAGGTAACATGTTGTGTGTGTTATTTTGCTGATGCCAAATTTAAATTGAACTGAAAGAATATCCAGTCACTTAACTAAGAGCAAGCCAAGCCAACTGCTCCTCACCCACACTGCCACGGGGTCTTGTTCTGTGTTCCCCGTCAGCTAGGTAGTTATACTCATGAAGTGCTAATAATTATATTATTTTGTGGAAAATGGTCTCCAAAACAAAGACAACAGCTAGTATTGAAAAGGGTCTTAAAGGTAGTATTTTTTAAGCCAGAAAATAAGAGTTTTACAGAAGAAATTATATGCTTTAGTGTATATGGGAATTTGGAGATTTTGGAAAGTCTCAAGATGGGTCCCATTTCAGTGTTAAGGATTTCCGCTATATTTCCTGAACTGTTAAAGTGAAAGCAGGAAAGTTTCATCATGAAAGTAGCAAAGAGCCCCTGTGGTCCTCTCTAAGCTAGTTGATGTCCTTAGAATTTACTTGGTTAAATCCTTAACAAAATATTAAAAAGAAAACTGTGTCAGAGAGCACCTGTCTGGTCCATTTCTTCTTAGGCCACTTTTTGAAGCCCACTGGTTGTGTTACTCCATTGAAAAACTGTTGCTGAACTTTGGGGACAAGCTTTTTCTGTTTTTAATAACTAATAACAGGTAAAGCACACACAAAACAGTTCACATCTATTCATTCTTAAAATTATATATTTTTTATAATTGTGCAATTTTCTTTATAAAAATAGATTTTAAGATGAGTAACTGTAAACTGCATTTTTTATTTCATTTTCTTACAAATAAAAAAATGATCTGAGGGTTTTTAAACATTCTTTCTTTGATTAGTTTAAGGGGATTTTTATGGTAGGAGGCTCTGACTTGACACTTCAGAACATAGCTATCTGTTTACTATAAAGAAGTGATTGTGGCACTTCCAAGATGGCCAAATAGGAGCAGCTCCAGGCTACAGCTCCCAGCGTGAATGACACAGAAGATGGGTGATTTCTGCATTTCCAACTGAGGTACCGGGTTCATCTCACTGGGGCATGCAGGACAGTGGGTGCAGCCCACCAAATGAGAGCCGAAGCAGGGTGAGGCATCACCTCACCTGGGAAGCACAAGGGGTGAGGGAATTCCCTTTCCTAGCCAAGGGAAACCGTGACACACAGTACCTGGAAAATCGGGTCACTCCCACCCTAATACTGCACTTTTCCAAGGATCTTAACAAACGGCACACTGGGAGATTATATCCCACACCTGGCTCGGAGGGTCACACGCCCACAGGGTCTCCCTCATTGCTAGCACAGCAGTCTGAGATCTAATTGCAAGGCAGCAGCGAGGCTGGGGGAGGGGCACCTGTCATGGTGAGGCTTGAGTAGGTAAACAAAGCAGCCAGGAAGCTCGAACTGGGTGGACCCCACCGCAGCTCAAGGAGGCCTGCCTGCCTCTGTAGACTCCACCTCTGGGGACAGGGCATAGCCAAACAAAAGGCAGCAGAAACCTCTGCAGATTTAAATGTCCCTGTCTGACAGCTTTGAAGAGAGTAGTGGTTCTCCCAGCACGGAGTTTGAGATCTCAGAATGAACAGACTGCGTCATCACGTGGGTCCCTGACCCCCAAGTAGCCTAACCAGGAGGCACCCCCCAGTAGGGGCAGACTGACACCTCACATGGCTGGGTACCCCTCTGAGACGAAGCTTCCAGAGGAATGATCAGGCAGCAACATTTGCTGTTCAGCAATATTCACTCTTCTGCAGCCTCCACTGCTGATACCCAGGCACACGGGGTCTGGAGTGGACCTCCAGCAAACTCCAACAGACCTGCAGCTGAGGGTCCTGACTTTTAGAAGGAAAACTAACAAACAGAAAGGACATCCACACCAAAACCCCATCTGTACGTCACCATCATCAAAGACCAAAGGTAGATAAAACCACAAAGATGGGGAAAAAACAGAGCAGAAAAGCTGAAAATTCTAAAAATCAGAGTGCCTCTTCCCCTCCAAAGGAATGCAGCCCCTCGCCAGCAATGGAACAAAGCTGGACAGAGAATGACTTTGACCAGTTGAGAGAAGAAGGCTTCAGATGATCAAACTTTTCTGAGCTAAAGGAGGAAGTTCGAACCCATCGCAAAGAAGCTAAAAACCTTGAGAAAAGATTAGGCGAATAGCTAACTAGAATAACCAATGTAGAGAAGTCCTTAAATGACCTGATAGAGCTGAAAACCATGACACGAGAACTACGTAACAAATGCACAAGCTTCAGTAGCCGATTCGATCAGCTAGAAGAAAGGGTATCAGTGATTGAAGATCGAATAAATGAAATGAGGCAAGAAGAGAAGTTTAGAGAAAAAATAGTAAGAAGAAATGAACAAAGCCTTCAAGAAATATGGGACTATGTGAAAAGACCAAATCTATGTCTGATTGGTGTGCCTGAAAGTGATGGGGAGAATGAAATCAAGTTGGAAAACACTCTGCAGGATATTATCCAGGAGAAATTCCCCAACTTAGCAAGGCAGGCCACCATTCAAATTCAGGTAATGCAGAGAACGCCACAAAGATACTCCTCAAGAAGAGCAACTCCAAGACATATAATTGTCAGATTCACCAAAGTTGAAATGAAGGAAAAAATGTTAAGGGCAGCCAGAGAGAAAGGTCGGGTTACCCACAAAGGGAAGACCATCAGACTAACAGTGGACCTCTCGGCAGAAACTCTACAAGCCAGAAGAGAGTGGGGGCCAATATTCAACATTCTTAAAGAAAAGAATTTTAAACCCAGAATTTCATATCCAGCCAAACTAAGTTTCATAAGTGAAGGAGAAATAAAATCCTTTACAGACAAGCAAATGCTGAGAGATTTTGTCACCACCAGGCCTGCCCTACAAGAGCTCCTGAAGGAAGCACTAAACGTGTAAAGGAACAACCAGTACCAGCCATTGCAAAAACATGCCAAAATGTAAAGACCATCGATGCTAGCAAGAAACTGCATCAACTAACGAGCAAAATAACCAGTTAACATCATATTGACGGGGTCAAATTCACACATAACAATATTAACCTTAAACGTAAATGGGCTAAATGCCCAAATTAAAAGACACAGACTGGCCAATTGGATAAAGAGTCAAGACCCATCAGTGTGCTGTATTCAGGAGACCCATCTCACGTGCAGACATACACATAGGCTCAAAATAAAGGGATGGAGGAAGATCTACAAAGCAAATGGAAAACAAAAAAAGGCAGGGGTTGCAATCCTAGTCTCTGATAAAACAGACTTTAAACCAACAAAGATCAAAAGAGACAAAGAAGGCCATTACATAATGGTAAAGGGATCAATTCAACAAGAAGAGCTAACTATCCTAAATATATATGCACCCAATACAGGAGCACCCAGATTCCTAAAGCAAGTCCTTAGAGCTACAAAGACACTTAGACTCCCACACAATAATAATGGGAGACTTTAACAACCCACTGTCAACATTAGACAGATCCACGAGACAGAAAGTTAAGGATATCCAGGACTTGAACTCAGCTCTGCAACAAGCGGACCTAATAGACATCTACAGAACTCTCCACCCCAAATCAACAGAATATACATTCTTCATAGCACCACATCGCACTTATTCCAAAATTGACCACATAGTTGGAAGTAAAGCACTCCTCAGCAAATGTGAAAGAACAGAAATTATAACAAACTGTCTCTCAGACCACAGTGCAATCAAACTAGAACTTAGGAGTAAGAAACTCACTTAAAACCGTTCAACTACATGGAAACTGAACAACCTGCTCCTGAATTACTACTGGGTGCATAATGAAATGAAGGCAGAAACAAAGATGTTCTTTGAAACCAATGAGAACAAAGACACAACATACCAGAATCTCTGGGACACATTTAAAGCAGTGTGTAGAGGGAAATTTATAGCACTAAATGCCCACAAGAGAAAGCAGGAAAGATCTAAAATCGACCCCCTAACATCACAATTAAAAGAACTAGAGAAGCAAGAGCAAATACATTCAAAAGCTAGCAGAAGGCAAGAAATAACTAAGAGCAGAACTGAAGGAGATAGAGACACAAAAATCCCTTCAAAAAAATCAATGAATCCAGGAGCTGGTTTTTTGAAAAGATCAACAAAATTGATAGACTGCTAGCAAGACTAATAAGAAAAGAGAGAAGACTCAAATAGACACAATAAAAAATAATAAAGGAGGTATCACCACCAATTCCACAGAAATACAAACTACCATCAGAGAATACTATAAACACCTGTATGCAAATAAACTGGAAAACCTCAAAGAAATGGGTAAATTCCTGGACACATACACTCTCCCAAGACTAAACCAGTAAGAAGTTGAATCCCTGAATAGACCAATAACAGGCTCTGTAATTGAGGCAATAATTAATAGCCTACCAACCAAAAAATATCCAGGACCAGACAGATTCACAGCCGAATTATACCAAGAGGTACAAGGAGGAGCTGGTACCATTCCTTCTGAAACTATTCCAATCAATAGAAAAAGAGGGAATCCTCCGTAACTCATTTTATGAGGCTAACATCATCCTGCTACCAAAGCCTGGCAGAGACACAACAAAAAAAGAGAATTTTAGACCAACATCCCTGATGGACATCGATGCAAAAATCCTCAATGAAATACTGGCAAACTGAATCCGGCAGCACATCAAAAAGCTTATCCACCATGATCAAGTGGGGTTCATCCCTGGGATGCAAAGCTGGTTTGACATACGCAAATCAATAAACGTAATCCAGCATATAAACAGAACCAAAGACGAAAACCACATGATTCTCTCAATAGATGCAGAAAAGGCCTTTGACAAAATTCAACAGCCCTTCATGCTAAAAACTCTCAATAAATTAGGTATTGATGTGACATATCTCAAACTGATAAGAGCTATTCATTATTTTGACACATTTATTATTTATTTTTTATTATTATATATTTATTATGTATAAATATTATGTATATAATATATATAAATATATATTTAATGATAAATATAATGTATTTATTAAATATAATATATTTAATAATAATAAATATACTGTATTTATTAAATATAATATATTTAATAATAATAAATATACTATATTTATTATTATTTAGCTATTTATTATGTATGACACAACCACAGCCAATATACTGAATGGGCAAAAACTGGAAGGATTCCCTTGGAAAACTGGCACAAGACAGGGATGCCCTCTCTCACCACCCCTGTTCAACATAGTGTTGGAAGTTCTGGCCGGGGCAATCAGGCAGGAGAAAGAAATAAAGGGTATTCAATTAGGAAAAGAGGAAGTCAAATTGTCCCTGTTTGCAGATTGACAGATGACATGATTGCATATTTAGAAAACTCCATCGTCTCAGTCCAAAATCTCCTTAAGGTGATAAGCAACTTCAGCAAAGTCTCAGGATACAAAATCATTGTGCAAAAATCACAGGCATTCTTATACACCAATAACAGACAAACAGAGAGCCAAATCATGAGTGAACTCCCATTCACAATTGCTTCAAATTGAATAAAATACCTAGAAACCAAACTTACAAGGGTTGTGAAGGACCTCTTCAAGGAGAACTACAAACCACTGCTCAATGAAATAAAAGAGGACACAAACAAATGGAATAACATTCCATGCTCATGGATAGGAAGAATCAATATCGTGAAAATGGCCATACTGCCCAAGGTAATTTACAGATTCAGTGCCATCCCCATCAAGCTACCAATGACTTACTTCACAGAATTGGAAAAAACTTCTTTGAAGTTCATGTAGAACCAAAAAGGACCCCTTATTGCCAAGACAATCCTAAGCCAAAAGAACAAAGCTGGAGGCATCACGCTACCTGACTTCAAACTATACTACAAGGCTACAGTAACCAAAACAGCATGGTACTACTACCAAAACAGAGATGTAGACCAATGGAACAGAACAGAGCCCTCAGAAATAATACCACACATCTACAACCATCTGATCTTTGACAAACCTGATGAAAACAAGAAATGGGGAAAGGATTCCCTATTTAATAAATGGTGCTGGGAAAACTGGCTAGCCATATGTAGAAAGCTGAAACTGGATTCCTTCCTTACACCTTATACAAAAATTAATTCAAGATGGATTAGAGACTTAAATGTTAGACCTAAAACCATAAAAACCCTAGAAGAAACTCTAGGCAATACCATTCAGGACATAGGCATGGGAAAGGACTTCATGTCTAAAACACCAAAAGCAATGGCAACAAAAGCCAAAATTGAAAAATAGTATCTAATTAAACTAAAGAGCTTCTTCACAGCAAAAGAAACTACCATCAGAGTGAACAGGCAGCCTACAGAATGGGAGAAAATTTTTGCAATCTACTCATCTGACAAAGGGCTAATATCCAGAACCTACAAAGAACTCAAACAAATTTACAAGTAAAAACCCCATCAAAAAGTGGGCAAAGGATATGAACAGACACTTCTCAAAAGAAGACATTTGTGCAGCCAACAGATACATGAAAAAATGCTCATCATCACTGGCCATCAGAGAAATGCAAATCAAAACCACAATGAGATACCATCTCACACCAGTTAGAATGGCAATCATTGAAAAGCCAGGAAACAACAGGTGCTGGAGAGGGTGTGGAGAAATAGGAACACTTTTACACTGTTGGTGGGACTGTAAACTAATTCAACCATTGTGGAAGACAGTGTGGTGATTCCTCAAGGATCTAGAACTAGAAATACCATTTGACCCAGCCATCCCATTACTGGGTATATGCCCAAAGGATTATAAATCATACTACTATAAAGACACATGCACATGTATGTTTATTGCGGCACTATTCACAATAGCAAAGACTTGGAACCAACTCATATGTCCGTCAATGACAGACTGAATTAAGAAAATGCGGTGCATATACACCATGGAATACTATGCAGCCTTAAAAAAGGATGAGTTTGTGTCCTTTGTAGGGACATGGATGCAGCTGGAAACCATCATTCTCAGCAAACTATTGCAAGAACAGAAAACGAAACACTGCATGTTCTCACTCGTAGGTGGGAACTGAACAATGAGAACACTTGGACACAGGAAGGGCAGCATCACACACTGGGGCCTATTGTGGGGTGGGGGGAGGGGGGATAGCATTAGGAGATATACCTAATGTAAATGACAAGTTAATGGGTGCAGCACACCAATATGGCACATATATGCATATGTAACAAACTTGCACGTTGTGTACATGTACCCTAGAACTTAAAGTATAATAAAAAACATAAAGAAGTGAGTGTAGAAATACATAAAGAATTTTGGTAAGAAAAAAGTGGTTTGTATAATCTTGAGCCTCTGGAGGTTGTTATTGTTAGATATTACACAGTTATAATCTTTAATGTCAAAGAATTACAGTATAATGATAAAATACAAAACTAGGTAACTTATGATTCTAATTTGTGGTGTATGTGCAAGGTAGAAAAATTAGTAAGGAACCCTAGAATTTGTTATAGTTATCTCTAGGTGGATTATAGATTTTCTTTATATTTTTATATATTTTCTACATTATATATTCTGAGCATGTACTGCTCTCATAACATCAAAAAAATTATAAGCACTGAAATGTTATAGAGAATGTTACTCAACTTGAAGTAATTACCCAAATAATTTCACAGTTGAGGGAAAAAATAACATAGAAATGAACCCAAACCAGCTTTTTTTCTACATGTATTTTTTCCAAGTCAAACGTAAGGTCTTGTTACTCCGAGTGTGATCAGTATCCCAGCCGCATAGACATCACCTGGGAGCTTGTTAGAAATGCAAACTATCAGACCCTCCCCAGACCTGCTGCATCAGCATCTGCATTTTAACAAGATTCTCAGGTGATTCCTCTGCGTGTTAAAGTTTCAGAAGCACTGATCTAAGACAGTCTCCTTTCTTAATAACTAAAGCCTACTTCCATTTTATTCATTCATTGATTAGGGCTGTCCATTGGTAAAACATCAAAACGACAACTATGCAGGCTACAGAAGGACTACCCAAGTTTAAGGTAGAATTCATATCACAACCTGGCCTTTTGAAATATGTTTTTATTAAACTAAAAATGCAGTGGCCTGACAAGGGCTAAGAGGGGGAAAAAGCAAAAAAGCATGAGTTCTTCCACTTTGTTTCTTTGTAACTAGAAGGAACAAGGGAGAAGTAAATTAGGATTTTCAAAATAGCTTTCAGCTTTTTAAGATTAGTGGCTTATAAAAGAAAGAACTAAGGCTGGGCACAGTGGCTCACGCCTGTAATCCCAGCACTTTGGGAGCATTTTGGCAGGTGAATCACCTGAGGTCAGGAGTTTGAGACCAGCCTGGCCAACATGGCGAAACCCCGTCTCTACTAAAAGTACAAAAATTAGACGGGCAATGGTGGCACATGCCTGTAATCCCAGCTACTCGGGAGGCTGAGGCAGGAGAATCGCTTGAACCCGGGAGGTGGAGGTTGCAGTGAGCCGAGATCGCACCATAGCACTCCAGCCTGGGCCACAGAGTGAGACTCCATCTCAATAAAAAAAGAACTGGAGTGTAGTTCTACACCCACTTCATGTAAGGGCCACTCTCTGTGTGCCCAGAGTAAAATTTCACCCTGTCACTACCTTCTGGACCTCATTACAACATTGATTCAGAAGTATTTTGTAAAGATTTCAAGGCATTGAACTAGATTCTTTTAATGGAAACAAGATTCTATTTCTTAAATTTTGCTATTGAAAAAGTTTATTTTGAAATTTTCTTTTTCCTACTGTCACTGACTTTTCTGTGATGTTTTTATACTCGCTACAAGAATGAGAAAGTTGATATTGTCTGATGGCAGCATGGAGCTGCTAACACTGGTTTATTTTTCTCTGTGGATACTGCCTGTTTTGTTTTGTTTTTTTTTTTGTTTTGTTTTGTTTTGTTTTTGTTTTTACTCAAGATAACTTTACAATGTGACAGAAGAGAAACTACATTTTTCAGGAAATGGTCACTTTAGTTGCTTTCCCCATAGGTAGAAGTGTCTTGGCTCTGTACATTTTCTGCCATCCTCCTCAAGATAGCTAAGTTAGTATACGAAAGTTGCCATTTTTTGGAGCAGCCAGTTTCCAGATACTAATTATGTGTGTTTAAGCCCATTTCTGTAAATATGCAGTCAACATTTGCACTTTTATGTACAAAGAGACTTAGAGGCTTTCTATGATAACAGATGTGTTACTCACTCGTTCTATAAAATCATTTCCCATTATGTCTTTTTAGTGGGCAAGTTCCTTTCCCCTTTTATAGTGACAAGTACAGCAACACAAGGGCTCTGCCATGTCTAGGTGATAATGTGGTTGATGGTCTGCATTTGCAAAGCATATTGTCATTTTTTTAGTAGGAAAAGTACTAAAGATTGATAAGATTTTTTTCATGTACTTAAAATATGCTTCTATCACCAATGATGAAAAAAATGAAACAATTCTCAAGCATTTAAACCATAATGTGAGCTAATCACTTTATTTTGAAGAAAAGTATTTTTAAATAGTTGAGCTAGTGAATTTACTTTTAAAATGTATTGTGCTTACACAGTAGATGGTTTTATTTCCATGATGTTTTTTACTACATAATTATACATCTTAATTACGTAATTACTATCATAATTATTATGTAATTGCATGTACTTCCACTAATTACAAAATCAGGAAGTGTAATTATCTAGTAAAAACTTTATGAAATTTCATGCACTAAAAGTTACTTAAAAGGCTATTCCAGTGGTCTAGTGGAAGGCTTTCCGTGGTTAGTCTTCTTAGTCATAACTTTAGTTTAGGGCTTGAACTCATAGGCCAGGTCAAGGATAACTGCCAACAGACCAACCCTAAACTGAGTGAGTATTGTGTTATAGGTAAGATAGGCTTTGTCCCTTGTGATTTAAAAAGTCAGAGAGCATTTTAATTTTTTTGTGACTATGGAGTGTGGTAAGAATAATATCTAAATGTTTGAGGTAAGTACCACAAAAACTGTCAATGGAAAAGGCCTTTCTTTCTTAGGAAAGAATTGATTAATAGAATCAACAAGGCATTTAGGTTACAAAACAGCAAGGTCTTCTATAATTCTGTAATGTGAATGGCTTATTTAATAGCTATCTCTGCCTTTAAAAGCAATAATAATACTCCGTTTTTTGTTTCTTCAGTTTGGAGAAGGTGTTTTTCCAGTTCGTGTTTGTATTTACTAAGATATGAGCAAACGTATCAAGAGAGCATACTCCTTTCTACTACTTGATGTCAAAAGCAGCTTTTGAGACATAAACATAAGCGCACAAACATGTAACATCAGACCCTAAATAAAGACAGAAAATTTAATTCAATAAAGCTATGATGCCTTTACCATTCAAAACGACATAAAAATTGCACAGTGAAACAATAGTCATGACAGCAAATTAGATATGACATCTAAATTACACTACAAAGAGAAATCCCAGAACCATTTTTGGTCTGTAGGAGTCTATTTTAGCCCAGGTTTAAAACCCAATCTAGAGGCTCTGCTTTATTGTCTAAGTAGGGTAATGTTGTAGAAGACTAATTGGAGGTTGGCTGTATTAATTGCACATCAATTAGGAGGAAAGGGCTTGTAATACTCATGGCAGAGAGGAGAGTAGATCCTTTAAGTATCATGATAGAATGTACTATGAGTTTCAGGAATTAATATTATCAGTATTTGTGTAAAATCTGTATAATCTATTATAACATGACCTAAATCAAGCACTTGGGGTTAGATACAGGTATGCTAATTTTCCCCGAAAAATTAGTGCTTCTCACTAGAAACGTATTGAAACAGTCACTTAAAATGTATGAGTTATTTCTTTTAAAAATGTAACCTTAAACATTAAAAGGTTCAGCTCTGTAGTCTTAGAAGGAGAAGACATTCGTTTTTTTCTTAAAACTTTCTAAAGAAACATTCATTGTGGTATTACCAGTTATTGAATTTGTGACATTTTTATACTAGCTGAAATTTCCAATAAATGTGAATTTTTTTAAAAAGTCAGTTAACGGTATGAAAATACCAGTCCCATTTGCTTCAGGCAAATTAGAGGATTTATATTTATCCAGAATTGTTTCATGGTCTCAGAGATGTTTGGGATTTAAACAGATTTAGTCTGACTCTGCTATTTTTCTCTAGTAGTTAGAGGTTATTTTAAAATTGCATATTCTTTTCCTCTTGGGAATCTTTTCTCATTTACTTAGCCCAGAATTTAATGTCTTAATCATTTCTTATTTGCCTTAACTCTATTGTGATAACATTTCTTCTCATGGTTTCAGAAGTGTTTATGCTCCTTCTGTGAGACAGCACTGCCTGTCACGTTTCCTCTTAATCTTTTGTTTTTGTTTTGGTGGTTGGTATTTTTTGTTTGTTGGTTTTTTACTAGTGCTTATACCATGCCAGAATAGCCCTTAATGGTTGAAAGCAAAGTGTTTACTTAATCCTCATCTTTTCAATTATAATACAGATTTCATTTTGAAGCTGACATTTAAGCTGACATTGTTGTGTTTTGTTTTGCTTTGCTGTCTTTTCATGTGAATTGGCATATGTCTCCATTATCCTATAATTCTTGATAAATTTTTCATAATTATCTAAGGGAATCAACCATAACTTTTGAAGTCTAATAATGTCCTTGTGATGTCTCCAGTAACCCTGTAGGCCCAGGCCAAGAACTGATGTTGATTTTCACATTATTAATCAGTGCCAGTTATTATTTTATGCTGTACTATCTTGTTCATATAATATTACCCTTCATATACAAAGAAAACCCATCATCAGTTTGACTCATTCTTAAACTAGTTCTTCCTGTAGTTATCATGAATTTATTTAGATCCATCTGCATTCTCTTACCTTGTGGCTAACAGGACAGTAACTAGACAGACTTAGTAGCCCATCATTGAGTTAAATCAACATTGATTACATTCTTCCTGTATAAAGGCCTTGGGAAACCTTTCTTTCCTTGGCCTGTGAGCCCTGCAAGCCTTAGCACCATCCCCTAGAGCTTAAGGCTTAAACTAGTTCGTAGAAAGATAGATTTGCTGGCTAATTTTAGACACTGATGTACTTCCCTTGTTTTAAGAAATTATTGTAATTTCAAATAGGGTCACAAAAGCAGGTCTGTGTGCACGTCTGCTACTCTCTGTCCCCTCTTTGTGCCCTGCATACTCGCCCAGTTTATTCAGCAAATATGTATTGGATCTCTGTCCTATATGATATTGCTTCTAGAAGTACCAATATTTCTGCCCAATTGCTTATTCATGCATTCATCTCTAAATACCTCCTTTTTATAGGACTCTACTTTTGTGGAGAACATTCACAGCCATTATCTTTTACATTTTCCAGACAATTCCATTGCATACTGGTATGTAGTTGACACTTTTGAGATGAGGAACAACCCCCAAAAGAATGAAATGACTCTCCCAAAGTAGCAAAGCTTAGAAGTGTAAGAGCCCGGCTTTTCTTTCTGCTGTATCACAGCTGCCCTGTTCTTAATCTGTTAGGGAAACTTCAGCCTGAAGACAAGTAACTCAAATACAAGGGAATGGTATGAATTGCTGAAGGATCTCAGCATATACCTCAGGGAAGGTTTCCTAGTGGAGATTTCCTGAGTTGGACCTTAAAGAGTATATGAGATTTTAATAGGCATAGATGCAGACATGTAGTTTGAGATTAAGTTTTGCCTTTTTCACTTTTCTTTAAGTGCTCTTTCTTGCTTTTATAAAGGGAGAACCTCCTTTGACAAATGCATCATGATTTGAAAGCATATCTGAATTGAAAATTTAGTCTAAAAGTGCTTATTAAGAAGCAAATCTTTAAACTCAGGACTATAAACTTGAAGGGCATTATTTTTTGAGATAGGGTCTTGCTCTGTCACCTAGGCTGGAGTTCAGTGGCATGATCTCTGCTCACTGCAACCTCGACCTCCCGGGCTCAAGTGATCCTTCCATCCCAGTCCCCTGCCCCCAGTAGCTGAGACTACAGGTGTGTGCCACCATGCCCAGCTAATTTTTATATTTTTTTGTAGAGATGGGATTTCACCATGTTGTCCAGGCTGGTCTCAAACTCCAGGATTACAGGCGTGAGCCACTGAGCCCGCTGTCCTTGAAGGGTATTATCTCTTCACTCTCCACTCTCCACTCTCCACTGTAACCAGTGGTGGTGCTTTGAAAGAAATTGATCCATTCTACAGGATACATCTGTCAAAAGTGTATCAAAATGTTTTTCTATCTTAAATAATTTAACTCAGAATATAATAATGTAAGTATTTTGACATGAAAATGTTACATACTGTGATACATCCACTTATCTTAAAACAGACGTCTTTATAAAGAAAAGGAGTGTGGTAAGACAAAACAAAATAGAAATTGGAATTAAATGGGATGACTGACAGACCAAACTAGTTTTATTTAGACAATAAAAATTAAAGTCCTGTTAGCATTATGACAAAAAAATGTAAAAATGTTTTACTTAAAGCATGGCTAATTTTTTGTTGTGTTTTGTTTTTTCACTAATACCGTGGTGAAAGTTTAAATATGTAAGACCTGTTTATGAAGTAAATGTTTACTGCTGAACTAATTCTTCAAGTTTACTGGTATATTATGTATTGTCTTATCGATGCTGAAAAGTCAGTAAAATCCACAATAAAAGAAAGCGTCTGAACAATAGTCTGTCTTCAGGAAATTATTCAACAGAGTGCACTCTGGTCTCCGTTAGTGAAGGCTTTATCACTTTTAACAAATAAGCCGCAGTAAATTTATTAGTATGCTACAAATAAATTTTCAAAATAATTAAGACTAAACTACACTTGTCAAAATAAATGAATGAAATACAATTTTGAATCATCTTTCTTCACTTATTGCTCATTTGCATAATTCAGTAACTTACACAGGAGTCTTTCAGTCATTGGTGTGAATTAGCAAGGTTCTGCTATTCCTTGTTGTACGGCAGAATTACACTACCATGTAATTAGCTATTCCAGACATGGACTAACGGGAAATACCAAAGGGCACAGCAAAATCTAAAGAGACAAGGCAGGGAATCTAAAGACAAGAGACAATCAAAGACACCCAACAAACTCAAGCTGGTAGACCACAGGGAATTTTGAATGAAGCCTCTTAATTTATTTTGAGAATAAGAAATCAGTAGTATGAGAGAAATCTCAACAAGATTAGCTGACTAAGCCTACTTAAAAAAAATATCTCTATAGTGCATGGTGCGCCAGGTTAACCACTCCTGTTTGTTAGTCTGTATACGGCTCAACAAATAGGCGGCAAAGCTTTTCATGGGTGTATAGTGGCTTTCCATTGAGGTTTTCACTCTTTGAAGGAGGTCATTTATACCAATGAGATCTGTAGATGCAAATTGCTTTCCCTATATGTGAGGGGTCATTCCTTTCACAGCCAGCTTGCTCATCTCTTTTATAAAGGTTTTGTTATTTTTGTACTGCTCCCAAAGGAATGATGGGAATTATGCCCCCCGCCCCCTGTCTAACTTAGCATCCAAATCTTTTCCCTCCAGCTCTGTGAAACTTTTGTGTATTGATCTTTGGAAACAAAACAAGCTGTTGGCAGCAGCCTTTAACTCTGAATCAGGAAACTTTTTTCCTTCTTTCAACCTGAAATATCATCTCTTTAGATTTGCCTTTCTTTCTCGCCTAATTCTAAGGAAATATCTTTTTCATTGCAGCAGAGTGTCACTGTAACATGCTACAGGCATGTGGGAATTCCTGGACGCAGTGTCCTCAAAATGCCATTTTTAGTTTGGCTCAAATGATGTAAGCTCTTACAAACTAGAGGAACAGAAATGAAGGGATCAATTTAAGGGTTAGCTATGAAAACCTAACTTCTGATCTCATTACTGAAGTAAAGGGAAGGATAATATTTGTCTTTTGCCTAGGCTCTAAAGAATCATACAAGCATTCAAAGGTTCTAGTTTGTTGTGTTCAGGAGTTTTAGGAAGGAGGAGCTTCAGGCATACCATGTGAGCATGTGAGCACTCTGTAAATATTTGTTGTTTTGTTCCTTCCTTCCGCTAGCATTTGTTGAACCCCAAGGGCATTAGCCTGGGTTTCTCAGATGCAATATAGGGTAGTGATTAAAAACTCAGGCTCTGGAGTGAGAATGCCAGGTGCAAATTTTGACTTTCCACCCCTTACTAGATAAGTAACCTTGAAGTACATCTATCAAACAGGAAAAAAATAGCACCTACCTCAAAGGGTTCTAAATTCAGCAGGACAATATGGAAATAGGCTAATATGTAAAATATCTAGGGCATTAAACAGGCAATATGTAAAATGCTTAGGACAGTGCCTGGCACAGAGTAAGCATGCAGTAAATGTCAGTTGGGTTTTATTACTTCTGAGAAGAACACTTTGTCTAAACGACTATCTATTATAGTACTTAGTGTTACAACTGTATTTGAATTGGTTTCTGCAGCCTGTCATTGACCATGTTTTGTTCAGATTTGTATCCTCAGCGTCTAGCACAACACTAAACATGTAGCAAATGCTCGATTCATATTTACCAAATGGTTACAGTATGAAAAAAGCATGGTCCCTATTCTCAAGGAGCTTAAAATATATCTTGATAACTATGTTTTAGTTTTCTTATCTATCGAAATAGCATCACGTCAGAAGTATATTAAAAAGAAAACTTTAATTCTCAGTTTTCCGTACTTAATGGAAGAAGTTGAAACACGGATAATCCACAAGCTGGATTTCTGATTGAGTAGGTCTGGGGTGTGGCCCAGGCGGCTGGGTATTTAAAAATACCCACAGGTGATTCTGATGCATACCCACAGTGTTGAGAATATCTGAGTTAGTGAAACTCTTCAAACTTTAGTATTGCTTCTTGTCAAATATGCATTAAGTTTGACTTTGATATAGAAAGGGAGACTGGGTGGCATCTAGATAACAATTTAAACAGACAGTAGAAAGGAAAATGAAGTCAAACACAAGAATTATTTCCTAGATAAAGGAAGCATTTATGGTGCTGTATACGCTAATATAACATCAAAGATAAAGTGAAGAAAAATAGGCTAGGAAAAGTAAGCAAGAAGGAACTGTTTTCTGGTAATGAGCAAACTAAAGATGAAATAAATGCATTTCAACAAAATTGGCTATAAAGCACATGTTATTTTCCCCCATTAACTTGCGTCATAAAAGAAGGAATGGGGCTGCTGGGGAGGTTGGGGGATCTTTTGAGGAGACTGGATAGGTAACTGGGGAGGTATGAAGGTGGAGGCTAACCCAAACGTGGTGTTTAGGAGCTTCTGTGGTTTGGATTTCTGAGACCTTTTCCACCTCCTGTCCTCTTCTACTTACCTTGACACTCAGCCGACTGGATCCTGGGTAGAGCAGCCTTCTGCAGCTTTATAATTTTGCCTGTCCTCCAAGCGGTCTGGAACAGGATGGTAGTAGTAGAGGGTTTAGGAGGATATTCCTGTGTCCTGTGCTCATCTCTTGGGCTTACCTGGGGTATCCAGGGAGGAGAAATCTCTTGGCTGGCCTCACCAGTTTTGAGATGCTGGAGCTATAAAATAGTCTCAGATCATCCCTTTTTGCCTAGAAGGATGAGGACTGCACCTTGTTGGTACCCACAAATTAGACCCTTCAGCAATCCCTGAGCAGGCCTTGACTCCACTGTGGCCACATCCTTTGGCTGGTGTGGTTTCCCTGCCTGGGTTAGCCAACCTCAGCCCAGTCTCTGTTCATACTCTTTTCATACTTTAAGGCCTCCCGGCCATAAGTGATCTCTTTGTCCTCTAAACTCCTGTAGTTCTTAAGCACTCTCCCTCTTGCGTTATAATTATTTGAGGACAGGGATCATGCTTGTTACATTCTTATATGTCTGATGACAACTTGCTCATGATAAGAGCCTAATAAATGGTATGTTAAATTAATGTTTTCTATAGTAGAGCACTTTCTGACTCCATCCTCTTTTCTGTGCTATTTATTTCCTATTATGCCCTTCAACTGTGTCATAAAAAATTTTCCATCCATGTATGTATACATTCATCAAACATTTAGCCCATACCATCTCCTCATTCCACATGGACTTAATTTCCCACCTTAATTTGTCTACTTTCTGACAATTACTAGTAGAGTTGGGCCGTGATATCATGTATCTCCAGAAGATTACATAAATTCCTGCCTAGAAATTTCTTTGTTTAAACCTTTAGGTTGTATAAAAATCAAACTGATGCTCAGTCATATTAGTGGGATTAAGTTTGAAAGTCTAAAATCATACTTTAAATGAGAACTGTCTCAACCCAGGCATACTCCTTGCCCTCCAGAATTTATATACGTATGATAGTAGCTGGTTGTTTTCCCTGCAGATTCCTTTTTTTTGTTGTTTTTTTTGGAGACAGAGTCTCACTCTGTTGCCCAGGCTAGAGTACATTAGTACAATCACGGCTCACTGCAGCCTTGACTTCCCAGGTTCAGGTGACCCTCCCACTTCAGCCTTCCAAGTAGCTGTGACTACAGGCATGTGCCACCATGCCTGGCTAATTTTTTTTATTTTTTTTAGAGACAAGGTTTTTGCCATGTTGCTCAAGTTGGTCTCGAACTCCTGAACTCAAGAGATCCGTCTGCCTTGGCCTCCCAAAGTGTTGGGATTACAAGCAGAAGCCACCGCATCCAGCCAACCTGCAGATTTTTCTAGTGATTCACAGTTTTAGCTCTCTGTTCCAGATGTGTTATTTGGTTGGCCAGCCTTTAATATATCTTGAAACATCTGGAGGCCAGCTCCAGAAAGCTCTCGTGAAGGCGGGAAGGTGAAAAACTGCTAAGAGACTGTTCTTCTCTTATCGCCCATGTGACTTTCAGTTGAACGACATGCAGGCACACGAACTGATGGCCATGTAGGTTTGTAAACAATAGTATTAATAGGCTTGGGCTGGGGGAGAAAAATCTGGAGATACCTGTCTTGAGTGTTACCTGCAAGACATACTCTAACAGCATAATCGTTGCACGATGTAATTGCGGGAGACTGAGCAAGTTAGAAAATCTATTCCTGGTTTGTCGCTGACTCACTTTGTGGCATGGGCAAACCATTATTATTCTTTGATTTAGTTGTCTTATTTGTTTGAAAAAGGGAAAATAACATGTGTTTTAAAAGCACTCTGAAATTCCTCTGAAAGGAGGTCTATAAGTGCAAAGTACTATTGTTGTTTTTATTATTATTATTATTAGTGTTCTAGTATGATTTAGTTTTATGCCATGTAGGTCACAGATGTTTCAATTCTTCTCATTGATGAATTACAAAACACTTGCATCTCATTCTGTTTTATAGCATTGATAACAGTTTAGCACATCTTTGTTTTAACCCCAGTTAAAGTATATGTCCAAAATAGACCTCATTAATAAAATACAATTACCAAATTAAATATATCTGTGCTACTTTCTATTGTTTTTTTTCCTCCTTAAAAAGGTGGTTACCAACAACTACTAAATAAGACCTTTAATTACTGCCAATCTTCTCTTGAAAGTAACAGTGCTTATCTTGAGTAGTTTGAACTGTAAGTGGTATTCAGTACACAGTGGGGTTGTAATGCGATTATGAAGTGTAGCAAGTTAGTGATAAATAAGCGTGATAAACCATGTATTTGTATTAGAAATAATATTTGAATTATCAACTGAATAAAAAGGCTGCAACTGGTGATTCCTTGGGGTGGGCATGTGATAAAAATAAAATACAGTTAAGTATACTTGGAATAAAAAATTGTGTATGCTTCAATATAATAGAAACCTTTTAAATTGAATGTGTTTTTGAGTTTACAGCATTTAAATTACTGGGAGAATTAAAAGATTTGCTTTGCTTTCTGATATAAAGCTTTTCAAATTAGAATTTTAAAAGAAATTTCTAACTCATTGATCAGTAGAGGACTTTGGCTTTTATGTAAGATACTATAGTTCTCCCTCCAGATTTTCAGTGATTTTCCAATGCAGTAGCAATAAAAAAATTTTCTTTAATTACAGTAAAACTTGCATATAAAATCATGCAAGAAGGAATAATACCATTTCCTTCTTGCCTTTTTTTCCTTTTCAATATTTCAGTAATCACGGAAATAATTTCTTAATACTGGAGAATGGTAATTTATATAAAATAAGTAATACTGTGACTCTTATTTATATTTCACATGAAATGAGCAGTAAATTGTGTGCATCTATTTGTAAGTGTCCTAAGACATGGGGCCACGTAGAGGAAGTATAGCTGCCATAGGGTCTTAGAAACCAGAGGTCACATAGTAGCAGCCACAAACTGCGCATGACCTCTAAATGTGTTTAATTTGCCTAAAGAACACTTCAGATTTCTAAATGGTTGCTAATATTTTTTAGGGTGGAGAGTTCCTATAAAGAGCCAAATTTCTGGCATGTTTAAATAAAATCCATATGTGGCTACTGTAAGTCAGCATTCCTGAATGGCCACAGTTGACTGAAGCTGAGTAGCAGCTAAGCAGTTTGGACAGAACATGGGTTCTCCAGTTTGCCATAGCCTCACCACAGCCCACTTCACTCATTTCTGTTATTCATGTCGCTACTATAAGCATTTGTTTGCTAAAAAAATATCTGGAGGCATGTTTTTTTTTTTTCTCTTTTTTTTTAACCAGCCCCCTCTCTTCCCAGTAAAAAAAAAAAAAAAGAAAAAAAGAAAAAGAAGCCATGAAACTTGGGGGTTTAAACAGTAAAAAAATATCCAGTGGACATAAGTGTGTTTATTAAAGTAAATCACATAAAAATATAACTTACTAGCTAACTTGTTTATGGCACTGTATCTTTTTTTCTTTTTCTTTTTCTTTTTTTTGAGACAGAGTCTCACTCTGTCACCCAAGCTGGAGTGCAATGGCGCAATCTGGGCTCGCTCCAACCTCCGCCTCCTGGGTTCAAGCGATTCTCCTGCCTCAGCCTCGCTAGTAGCTGGAATTACAGGCACACGCCACCATGCCCGGCTAATTTTTGTATTTTTAGTTGAGATGCGGTTTCACCATGTTGGCCAGGCTGGTCTCGAACTCCTGACCTTGTGATCCGCCCACCTCAGCCTCCCAAAGTGCTGGGATTACAAGTGTGAGCCACCACGCCCAGCTACTGTATACTTTTCAAAGCACTTTCACATGTCCTTTGTCCTCTTATCCTCACAGCATCTCTGGGAGTAGGATAACAATTACATATTCACTTTAACAATGAGAAAAGCAAGTTTTGGTGAACACCGTTAATTTATCCAGATTTGCAACTGCTACGTGTTGGAGCTGAGCTATAACTCATCTTCGGACTGTTCATCTAGAGTAACACTGTCCACTGGAATTCTTTGCAATGATAGAAATATTCTGCATCTGTGCTCTCCAGTGTTGTAGCCTCTAGCCCCACATGTAGCTGTTGAACACTTGAATGTAGCTAGTGCGACTGAGGAACTGAATTTTCCATTTTACTTAGTTTTAATTAATTTAAATGGAAATAGTGACATGTGACTAGCGGCTACCTTACTGGGCAACAGAGGACTCCAGAGTTCTTTTCCTCCTTCATTGCATGGTATCTTTATTTAACAGTCTTATTCTTTTCAGTAAAATTCATCAAAAGATTTCTGTTAGGTTTTCTGTAGTTACCGAAGTGGCAAGCATTTGTTCTACCAGTAGTTCAACATATTAAAATATTGAATATTTTCTGTATCTGCATAGATTTCCTTCCATAAAGGCTTTGAATCATACACAGTAGCATTCTTTGTAGCAAAGTCAGGGGACCGAGTGTTAAAGTTCTTAATGTATATTATCTCCCAGGTTTCCTAGTTCAGATAAAGGGCATAATTAGAGGTGTATTTAAGCATCAGAAACATGTAGATGACTAAGACCATCTCCTTCCGCGGTGTTTTTTATTTTCTAAGATACTAGTAGCTGTTACAGAGTCATGTAGGAAACTTAACATTCTCTGATAATTGATTGGCTGGTTTAAGTTGGACCATAGTGACTTTTAGAAAGATGACCATTAGCTAAACTCTGTCAGCGTTTATCATTAAATCCAAAATGGCATTGACTTAAGACACATTCCAATTTCAGAGATGTTATAACATAGGGGAGGAGATTTATCTTAAAATTGGTGAAATATGGTTTGTCAGTGGGCTTCGTCTACATTTGGTCAGCTTATAACCAGGGACAGCATTGAGATGCAAATGTCAACTTCTGTTTTGCCCTGTGATTAATTAAACCCTTCATCTTCACCCTCCCCACCCCACCCCCGCCCCCATTGCTCTCTGCACTTTGGCTGTCCCCTTCCTCACTACCTTATCCTGATTATGATTAATTAACAGAAAGAAATCCTGGTGATTAGGAGTGGACTTAGGCTCTTGCTCAGTAACAGTTTGATCACTATACAGATACTCACTTTCTTTAAACACCTCCCTACCCACCCCACCAAATGCAGATGAGGATATTTTATTATCATAAATAATACTGGAACAAGCTTAACCAATCACCTTCTAGCACACAGGCAACTCTGCAGCACTCTTTTTTAGAATACCACATGCTGTAATTCAAATTATCACATTAGCTATCCAAATGCACCATTTGTTTTTAAATACTGGAGTGTTTACCTGAATATTTCCCCTTTTCATCTTCCCGCCCCACTTCACCAGTACACTGTCACTGCAATGACAAGTTTATTTATGTGCCTTAATATCCCCACTTCTTGTTATTTTAAAAATGTATTTCTATATCTCTATAAGGGTCTTCTTGAACATCTTAAAATATTAGTTATTATGTAAATTCATGTTGTCTCTTTTCCATTATGCCCTTTGAATCTTGCCTTTATTCAGACTTCAAAATATTTAAGCACTTCTAAACTCCTGTATTACATTTTTAATACCAGCCTTTCTCTGGAAACTGAGGATGCCTTCTAAAACCTTAACAGCCATCAAAAGAAATTCGGGGATTTGAATCTATTAAAATAGAAGATTTTCTTGTCCACAATGGAGTCTGACACCCTAACAGTTACCATTTTGGACACTGCTGTGTAAAGGTTCCAAATACAAGCCATTCAGAGTTTGCACTTGCATGCAAAACTCATGCACAAGTTAGGGGGTATCACTTATTAGGTAGTAACGAGGAGTCCTGAGTGCTTTGGTAAATGTGTTGGTTTGTACCATATAAAATTGCTGACATTAGACCATTTTTTTGTGTATAAAACGTGGCAACTTCACATGGGGTCCACCCTGATACTATAGGTGCAGACCAGTCCAGCTTATATAAATTGCCTTCCCTATTTTTGCTTTTTTCCCTTATTTTTCCTCAATTAGTAATTTTACTCCCATAACTTTCTCTTTGCTGCCATCCTTTTGTATTTCTCAGTTAATAATATTTTCTCTAGTGCCCTTCCCTTCTTAACTAATTCCCCAAGTCTATTAGCTGCAGAATTAGTAGCACAAAGAAGGCTGGTTGCATAGTATGTACCTCCATGATGTAATCAGTACTTACCACTTCAAGTGTTTGACCTGTTTTGAGGTTTTCATTATCCTAAAAGGGTAGTGTCTCGAATACATTTACTGCCCAATAAATAAGCCACCATAGTTCCTGTCTGCTCAAATGAAAAAAGCAGAAAAAAAAAAAAAAAAGCTACTTTTTTGTTCAATGCTGATAGAAGCCTTGCTATGTGATGTCTTTGTTATGACATGGTTTGGCTAAAGCATCTCTGGAGAATAAAATTAATGAGTACACTTTGTTATATTTGCCTTTGCTTAACTGAATATAATTTAATAAATGCAGTTTTTTAGTAGTTTGTTGTCTTTGGATCTTTGTCTCAAGAAAGAAATGAGATATGTTATATTTTATAATTAGAAGTGATAGAAACATCAACCATCACTTAAAAGTTGGAAAAAAAATTCTAGAAATCACACCATTTTTATTTCTGTCCATTTGTATTTGCAGTCTCCTAGTTTCCAGGGTGATATAGTGAATGTTGATTCATTCATATTTTTGTTATTTGGTTGCCATTTATAAAAAAGAAGATGTCAGTAGTTGGTAGTGATAGGTAAATAAAAATAAAATAAACAAATATCAAATTCTTTACTGATGAACTGTTCTTTTTTTTTTTTTTTTTTTTTTTTTGAGACTGAGTCTCGCTGTGTCTCCCAGACTGGAGTGCAGTGGCGTGATCTCGGCTCACTGCAAGCTCCACCCTCCCGGGTTCACGCCATTCTCCTGCCTCAGCCTCCCGAGTAGCTGGGACTACAGGCGCCCGCCACCACGCCTGGCTAATTTTTTGTATTTTTAGTAGAGACGGAGTTTCACCGTGTTAGCCAGGATGGTCTGGATCTCCTAACCCCGTGATCCACCCACCTCGGCCTCCCAAAGTGCTGGGATTACAGGCGTGAGCCACCACGCCCAGCCTGATGAACTGTTCTTTACATGTAGTCATGCTAATCTTCACAATAATCTGCTAAATGGATGCTCTTATCCCCACTTTACAGATGTGAAACAAGTAAACTTATTTTCTAGGACAGTAAATTCTATCTAGTACAGACCCACATTTGAAACTTAGGGCCAGCAGACTCCAAAGATATTATCCCCTCCCGCCCTTCCTCAGTGTCATACATCCTAGCTATTGAAAAGGAAATTGTTAAACATCTGTGTTAGTTTAGTGCCTCTTTATGGTGTCTATTATTGTTCTATGTTATAAGTTTGTTTTTAGCATTTTTTTTTAAATGCTTACCATGCATCAGGCATAAACAAGGTATCTGTTCTCATGGCACATTCTACAGAAGAGTGAAGAGCAAGATCATTTCAGATAGTAACAACCCCTACAGAGACAATAAAATGGGGTGGTTTGATAGAAGTGGATAGGAAGTTCTAAGAAGCTGGTGTTTAAGCTGAAACCTGAATGACAAGAGGGAGGAAATTCTAGAGGCAGGACGTTCTATACCAGGGGAACAACCAGAGGAAAAAGTCTAAAGCTGGAGCATCTTAGGACAGTTAGGAGACAGGTGTGGCTGGAGGACAGGCAAGAAAGGGAAAGTAATAGAAATGAAGTTGGACAAATAGGCATAGGCTAGATCTTGAAAGAAGGTAGGGAGTGTGATACTTCCACTATGGAAGCTTTTGGAAGGTCCCCCGTCAACAAATGTGCACTTCCTGGAGACACTCCATGTGTTTTCTCTAGAAATTATGTACAGTGGTCTAGAGGAAAATGCCAAAGCCTTTAAAATTACATATTAATTAACGAGATTCTGAAGAGCATCACAACTTTCAAAGGTGACTGGGATAATATAGTCTCATTCCCATCTCTGCATGTTATTTCTTGTGTGCTCTGCTAAGCAGCTGCTAGAGTCCTAGAGACCTCGAGTATAACAGTGACTAAATTTGTAAGTTGTGTTGCCCCAAATTATAGTAGGGATGGAGATAAAGAAATGTGTTTGTATACAAATTCTTGCTAGATACTAATAACCAGTGCTGGAGAACTTTCCACATTAGTTCCAGGAAGTGCCTTGTAAAGACCTGTTGGTTTTAGTTTTCTTTTGGTACGTTTGAAATTTGTCACTAGCTTTTAAAATTAAATATGCTTTTTACGTAAATATTGTATCTTTTGAACTTGTGAGTGTGAGGGTTGAATTTTTAGTGAGAAAAGAATTTTGTTTGGATTTGTTTTTAATTACTATTTTTAAAAAAATATGTTAAGGGCTTCTGGTGGTGATGGAAAATATTAATTCCTTTAAAAATCTGGCTGTGTTGCTAGATCCACATTTGCTTTTCTGTGTTTTTGTGAACAACTGATCAAATTAGATTCGTCACTCTTGGCTTGCGGTGATTTGAAATTGAAATGGAATATATTAAAGCAGCCAACCACACTGATTACATTGCAAGCCTCATTTAATTTCATACATTCACACATTACAGTGAAAGGCAGCTTTTTTAATGCATGATTGTGACTGTACCTTGAGGAACTCCAAAGGTCATCTGTAATGGGTGCATAATTTGTTAGTGTTAGATATCCAATTTATGGTAGGTGTTTCTCAGCCTGATTTGTACTAGTAGTAAATATGGTGAGCATCAAAGTCAAATCTGTAAAAAGTTTAGCCTGTCACATTTGGTGGTATTGTCTTATTCATTGGTCAGTGGACCACAGTAAATCATGGACTAGCTGTCATCCTTAAATCTAGAAAGTGCCAGTACTGAGCCCCTGTAGCACAGGGATTAAATGAGCTATTCTTTTTAAGAGAGCAGGCTGGCCCAGGTGAAGGTTATAACAGTATTACCAGCTCATCTAACAGTACTTGTTCACAGCTACTTGAGCCCTAGTCCCAAGAAGGCTATAAAAGGACTTTCAGTTTCACAGGAGCATGGACAATTTGTGAGCTTGCTCTTTTTTTCCTTGGTTTTCTGTAGCAGCGAAGTCTACCAACTTCATTTCCTTTGTGTCTTCTGTGTGACAGGCACTGTGGGGCAGCCCTCAGAAATCCAGAGTAGAATTTGGTTTTTTGGGTTTTTTTCTCTTTTTTTGAGACAGTCTCACTCGTTTGCCTAGACTGGAGTGCAGTGACGCAAGCACTGCTCACTGCAGCTTCAGTCTCCTGGGCTCTAGCAATCCTGCCTCAGCCTCCTGAGTAGCTGGGATCACAGGTGTGCACTGCCATCCGCCACCACTCCCCACCCCGCCCCCACCAGCTAATTCTTTTGCATTATTTTTTGTAGAGACTGGGTCTTGCCATGTTGCCCAGGTTGACCTCAAACTCCTGGGCTCAAGCAGTCTTCTCACCTTGGCCTCCTAATGTGTTGGGATTACAGGTATGAGCCACCACATCAGCCCAGAGCAGGATTAAGACACAGTTTCTGCCCTCAAGAAGAAGACAATTGGATATGGCCATTTGTTCCACTGTGTGGTTTTAAATGACATGAAATGGCTTTAACCCTTTCAGTGACTCAGGAACACAATTTGCATTAGGCAGCCCCAATTGTTCATAACTTTATCACACATGGGGTGGGTTAGTACAGTGCTCACAGAGAATAAGACTAACGTGGACTTGATGAGAACTTTCAGCTACTTTGAGAATCCAGCTGCAGAGTTGCCTTTGATTTTGGTTGTGACAGTGAGGACATGTTTATTTTGATCTTCTGTTGCAGTCCAGGGTTTGTTCAGAGATGTGGAGATTTGTTTTTGTTGGCTTTGATCAACCAGTTTGTTATATTTTAGTTTTCAATAACAAGAGACACCTAAAACCATTTTTTAAAGCTTTATTATTGAAATTCCTGAATGGGAAAAAAGTAAGACAGATATTCTACCTAACTCCTCTCCTCTCTATCGGAGGAATTACTTTTAATAACTTTAAAATATATAGACCAAGTCTGGTGGCTCATGCCTTTAATCCCAGCCCACCCTCCCTCCAGCTGAAGCAGAAGAGTCATTTGAGGTCAGGAGTTCTAGACCAGTCTGGGCAGCATAGTGAGACCCCACCTCTTAAAAAAAAATTAGCTGAGCATGCTACTTGGGAAGGTGAGAGGCAAGAGGATCACTTGAGCTCAGGAGTTGACGATTGTAGTGAGCTATGATCATGCCACTGTACTGTAGCCTGGGTGACAAAGCAAGACCCTGTCTTTAAAAAAATCAACAACAAATTATATATACACACATATATATATATGTTTATATATATTTATATATATAAAACCCAAAATTCCCTAGGAAGGTAACTTCATTGTTAGAAACAAAATACACTTTATAGATTAGTGTAGGGAAAAAAGCGAAAGTTGAAGGGCCATTTTAAAAGAGCAGCATTCCCAATCTGTTCTGTGTAATTCTAGTGTCGTTAGTATTCCTGGGGGTAACAAAGGCTCCCTGACCAAAAAAGTTTAGAAAATGCTACATTCTATATCCCCCGCCCCTTCATTGTTTTCAATGTATATTAGCATATTTTAGGCTCAAAGGTGTCCTGCAATGGAAATTTGTTTAATTTTGTTTTAAGCCAGCTCTCTCCATATTTATGTAGGTGCAGGACATAGTTTAGGAAACACTAGAATAGAATTTTGGCAATCATTCATTCTCTTTTACCTTCGCTTAATAAATAGTTAATAAAAATTCAGGCCTCTATTATCTCCTGAACTAACTTACACAGTATTTTTGAATACCTGTTACATACCTATAAAAGGCCAAAAAAAGTATGAAACTAAGAATATAGGCAGTAAAAGAATGGAAGGAGGAGAGAAGCAAGTAGCAGCCATTAACTAAAATTAGTAGTACTGATTAGTTTGTAGATAAAGAAGAGAGCTGATGATGAAAAGACCAGATTGGGATAGGGGGTATACAGACAGGACCTGCATATGAGTCATCACCTGTGGGTATTGCCAGCTCCCAGACCTCAGGACTCATGGATGCCAGCATGCCACACCGAGGGTTGTTGACTGGAATGGTTCAAGATTTTAATAATGTGTCATGGCCACCTAGTGCAGGGTTCACAAACTCAAATTTCTTTAGGACCGTGATGAAGTATACATGCTGTTTTCATACAGAAAACATGAGCTCTGTTTTGCCAGACGTTCTGATTTTTCAAGCAGAGGAAGAAACGCAGATGGTCCTGTGGAATTGTCCGATGTTTGAACACTGACTATAGTTTTTGTATTGCTTTGTTAACCAAAACTGGGGAATACTGGGTGAGGACATGGGAACTCTCTTACATTTGCTGATGGGAGTAAGTTGGTATAAGAAATGTGGCAGTATCTAGTAAAATTGAAGCTGTGCAATCATAAGGCCCAGCAATTCCACTTCTAGGTGTATGCCCTAGAGACAGACACCAGCCCTGACCTCCATGTACCATGCTCAAGGAGATGTTTATGGGTGAATATCTGCACTGTCTATAATAGTCTCCTAGGTAAGTGACAGAGAAATACATATAAAATGATTTATATAAATTTTATAAACAACATTAAAATAGTGTCTGTGTTGTTTATGCTTATACAAATATATAGTAAAAGTATAACATGCAGGTAGAAAAGAGATACAGCAAATTCAGAATTGTTGCCTATAGGAAATGGGGGTAGAGAAGCTATGTGCACTAGGAAGCCATTGAAGATTTTAGGCAGAGAAGGGGCATGGCAGGATCTGATCTGTTTTTGAAGGTCACTCTGGCTGCTGCATCATAGGGGAACAAGAGGAGAAGTGAGGAGAGTACTTAGAAGGTTTTAGTCACAGTAGTCCTGCGCCCTGGTGGGAGAGAGGTGGCTTGAATTCCAAATATAGTGGAGATTTTCTCAACCTTGGCACTGTTGACATTTTGAGCTAGGTGATTCTTTGTTGTGGAGGCTCTCCTGTTGCACCCCATGACTGAGAACCTCTAGCCTAAGCTGTATATTGGGAGGTTAAGAGTAAAAATTTCTAATCCATTTTTAAGAGGAAGAGATCAGATAGAGCTTGAGTTAGTGGGAAAAGAATTAGTGGAGGAGGTGAGATTTGAGGTGATTTTTGCAAGAGAATGGAACAGACACAGTCATTCCAGTGACACTAAACCTTGACTATTTTAAAACTTAACAAAAGCTTTTCTTTAATCTTATGTTCCCCTGCTCCCACTTCTTTGTAAATTCTTGTGAGAGAGCTGTATATAGGCTCTTCACTTCTCTAGCATTTAGTTGACTCAACAACTCTATTGCTCACACCAGGGTCCTTAGTGACTTCCTAGTTACCAAACCCAATGGAATCTTTCCAGTCCATCTACCATTGACCTCTCCACCCCATTTGTTTTCCATTTTTAAAATGATTTCCTCTTACACAGTCAAAAGTACAGATCACAATGTATGTTGAGATGTTAATCTATATGTTGATATACTTTGAAAAATTGTACATCCTTTGTATCATAGGGTATTGGACAGCCATTACAATGTGGAGTATTATCCATGTTCTGTAAAAGTGAATTGTATGTATTAAGTAAGAAAAACAGGTTTCAGGTCCATGTAGTAAATATACTCTCCCCTGTAGTAACACACATATATATATTCATGAACATCAGTTTAGAAAAAGGCTGGCAGGAAATGCATTGAGATGCCAGCTGTCATTTTCCTGACAGTGTGTTACTTTTATAATTGAGGCAGGGGGCAGCGTATTGAAAACATTGGTTTATCTAGTTTCCCCTCTGTTCTCTTCCCTCTGTGTGCATTCTCCATGGATGATCTCATCCGTACCCTACACACCAAGGACTCCAAGTCTAACTCGACCAATCGAGTCCTCTTTCAGACTGACTTTTAGACTTGCATACCTATTGATCTCCTAGATAAATCCACTGAGATGTCTGTCCCATGAACATCTGTCAAAATCAACATGTCCAGAAGTGAAGTCATCGTATTCCTTATTACCCACTAGCTGTTTCTTTTACCCTCCCTTTCCCAGTCACTGGCACTCCATATCTATCCTGTCATCCAAGCCAGAAACAATCCTATAAGACTCTTTTCCCATTCCCTCCACATCCAATCCATATCCAAGATTTGTGGCCAGGCACAGTGGCTCACACCTGTAATCCCAGCAATTTGGGAGGCCGCAATGGGAGGATCACGAGGTCAGGAGTTCGAGACCAGCCTGTCTAACACGGTGAAACCCCGTCTCTGCTAAAAATACAAAAATTGGCTGGGCGTAGTGACGCACGCCTGTAATTACAGCTACTCAGGAGGCTGAGGCATGAGAATCACTTGAACCCAGGATGTGGAGGTTGCAGTGAGCCAAGATCGTGCCACTGTACCGCAGCCTGGGCAACAGAGTGAAACTCCGTCTCAAAAAAAAAAAAGATTTGTAAGCTGGTTCTACCTCTGAGTACACCCTGCAGCTCTCTCCTTCTGCCATTTTCACTTGCTGCCACGTAGTTCAGGTGGTCCTCTCAACAGGATTCCTAGACAAGTCTTCTTGGTTTTTCTACTTCTAGACCTGCTCTGTCTATTGCAGTAGCCACTAGCCACGTGTGCCTATTGAGCACTTGAAATGTGGCTAGTTTAAATTGAGATGCGTCATAAGTATCAGATATACCTCATTAATATTCATACATTGATTACATTCTGAAAGGAAAATATTTTAGATGTACTGGATTAAATGAAACATTAAGATTTACTTGTTTTATTTTAGGGGTTTTAAAAATGTGGCTACTAGAACATTGAATGTTCTCAGAATGGTGTATATGGCTTACATTATATTTCTATTGGGCCGCACTATGTCTAAGCAGCCATCCCCCCTTTGATTTATCCTCCACACTGCTGTCAGAATTATCTTGCTGAAAAACAAAGTCCCTGAGCTAAAAATTCTTTGAAGTCCTTTGGGATAAAGTTTAAAATTAGCTTAACACACCATGCCTTCCCTAAAGGCATTCAGTTTCAAAAACTTTTGAAACACTGTGCTGTCCACAGTGTCCGGTTAGATTCAGCTGGTAGGTTGCCAGCTTCCAACCCCTGATCTCAGGACTGTCTGTCATCTCTCTGGCACCTCTACCCTCAAATATTTCAATACTTGTTAGACAATTGATGCACTATAAATAGATTGAAGTGGAGTTGAGCATATGAGTAAGTACCCTGTATCAATTCTATATTCATGCTACATAAAAAGTTTTATACAGACCCTTAAGGGACAGCTACATTGCTAATACTCTGTTGAAAGTTATCTACTGAGCTGTGTACCTCTTCCTAGTAGGCCATATGTGTTAGTGGGCACTCTGAGGAGATTGAAGTAGCATCGAGGACCCAGCCCTCACTAATAGCTGACGGCGGGTGAACCAACTGGGAAAGGAAACCTTCATGTGTTGACAATATCAGAAAGATTCTATGGAAAGCTACTAAATTTGATAAATCGATCCTTAGGAGATAATCTTTCTCTTGGAGTGGGGGGATTATAAACAGGAGGATGATAGGTAAAATGGAAAAATGTTTAAAAAGCTCAATTCATAGGAGGATGTTGGATAAAATGACCCTCCAAAAAAGGAGTTCCGAAATACTAAATAAACTTAAAACAGATGTATCATAACAATATTTTGACTCCAAAATATGTTTTATATGTCCATAAGTGTGTGTCTAGGATGGCTGACAAACTTAGAGAACCACATCTGAGGTATTTACTAATGAGAACATTGACTAGGTTGTATTCTAACCAGCACAATTTGATACGTATGTAATGCCAGAATAGCCATGAACAATGCAGAACTAAAGTTATTTTCAGATACTGAAATACTGTTTTTACTTTGGTTCTGATGTTGAACCACAGAGTTAGAGGCTTAATTTTTTTTCTATCAATATATTGCTCTTATTTTTTCTTCATAGGACCTTAATGTTCTGCATGTTTAGTGAGGACATTTCTACTTCCAGTGTAATAGCACCATGCTTTTAGAGATGCACTTGCTAAACGTTTGCAGCTAGCTATTCCTTTCGTGACCTTGTGACTGGGGCTTCCATAAAGATGCACTCCTGCGCAACTCCTTTCTTGCCTTCCACTACAAAACTGTAAACTCAGGGATACTAGTCTGGTTTGCTTAGTCAGTTTCTGCTCTTTTTCACCATCTTGCTTGGATGGGGTCCCTTTGGTGTCTAGAGCTCTCCTGCTACCTTGCCTCCTTCTCGACCTCTAAAATAAAGGGAAACCTTCTGTTTGTACCATTCAAAAACTGAAAATACTTCTTTTTTGATGTGTTTATATTATTCTTTCCAGGGTTATTTGTATTGTCAGATTTAACTTGCTGTGTTTTATGTGGAAATAATACCAAATATGAGCAAGTAGATGATGGGTTATATTTGGAGCAGGGGTACTTTCCTGTTGTTCCTAAAATCACATATACACAAAGTTGTCCTTAAGGTCAACCCTAAAAGCACACCTAATTTATTTCCTCTTTGAGTTCCCACAGAAAAGACCTTCTTTCTACTTCCTCTTCTCCCAAAGTAAGCAGGACTCACTAAGATTCTTGGCTGTCTCTGGAACCAAGAATGGGTTTCACCTGAGCTCAGGCATCCCTCCAACAGAGAGATTCTCCACTTCAAATACCCAGTAAAGCATAACGTGGGAGCTTTTTTAAAAAACCCGCCTAAGCCAGTTAAAGCTGACTCTCTGAGATGGACCCAGGCATCAGTGTAATTTCATCCCAGCATACAGCAGCAGTTGAATACCACTGCTCGAAAGTCTTACCCACCTTCATGCCTGAAGCTTGTTCCTAGGCTTAAAGTTTTTGAGAATACGGCCATTAAGTTCCATAGGGGAAAAAGCATTGTAATATTAGTCATGACAAACTATAATGCTACCACCTGCTGACAGCTGCCATTTATTGATCAGTTCTGTGCCAGGCATTCTACTATTTCTCTGTGTAATCTTTATGTTTTTACTGCATCTTTATGTATATATATATTTACTTTTTATACTTTACTGTGTTTAATCTTAACTATGAAATGGGTCTTATTACTATTTCACAAAGAGGAAAAGGAAATGTTAAAGAGGATAGGTGATGTGATCAGAATCGCACAACCAGTAAATGCGGGGAAACAGTTGATAATGATATTGATCACATGTTAGATCAAGAACAAAGAAGCGAAAAACCGTAAAAAAAAAAAAAAATAGTTTGACTGTATACTAATTACAGTCAATTATACCAACAGTTTACCATTTGTGCCTAATTACAATATAGCACAATAATGATTATGATTATAAATACCATTAAACAGATATCGTGTTAACTTGGGCAAATTTCTTTTGATTACAGAACAGCTTAAATCTTTATTATAAATAGGTGTGGAATGAATAGCTAATAATCATAACTAATATTTTATTGAGTGTTTATGTTTTAGGCATCACAGTAAGGATAAGGACTTTGTGTACATTTTGTTTAACCTTTAAAAACTAAAACTCTGAGGTTGGTACTATAATTATTATTAGAGGAGAGGAAACTAAGGCTTGGAGAGGTTGAATAACTTACTTGGTAAATGGCATATCCCGACCTTCTACTCAGGGTTGCGGGACTCCAATGCTTTTCACTATTCCATCTCCTTATATAATATGCTGCAAATTCATAGGACTGTTCGTGTTTGCTCAGCCTTTGCACTTATTACTAATGTGGGCTGGTTATCTATTCAAAACTTTCAACATGACTTGTGAGATGGGTATAATTATTTTAAAAGTCTACAAGAGTTTCCTTCTAAGCTATTAATAGTTTTAATTTTGAATATATATAATGGTAACCCCATGAAATCTCACTACTATATAAGAACTGTCCCAATTTAGTTATTCTCCTCTCCCTTCAATGACATAAAATCAAACTATCCTCTTAAATAATAATAATAACAACTTTCAGGGTCATCTTAGTTCTTTGAACTGTGGGTTTTATTAAGGAATAATATAATCTGTGCATATTTAAAATAATCATTTTGTATTAAAAACTGACCCCAAAACATACACACAGAAATGCCTGATTAATAACAAACATTATTATGAAGTGTTTTAGGTGGGAGGCATTCAGTTCTAAAGATTATATACAAAATAAACCTGAACCTAGATGACCTTCAATAAAATATCAGTATACTAATATGCCAAGAAACTCAATGGCATGTCTGATTCCAATTAATCATGATGAAAAAAGAGCCATCTTGCCCTAATTCTTGCTCAGAGCAGTCACACAGGGTTGTAAGTGATCTTCTTAAAAGACTCTTTGTCTCATCTTTGTCAAAATCCTCTTTTAGGGGTTACATCTGGTAGAGAACCCATAGATTTGGGTGTCAGAAAACCTGGATTCCTGTTGTAGTGTCTCTCTGAAGTTTCCAACAGATTACTGTGCTGTGAGTTTTCCAATCTTAAAATAGAGATAAAAATTCATTTTTCAGCATTTCTCAAAGAGATATTGCAGAATCAGTAATAACTTGGTAATGTTTTAGTAACGCGTGTCCTTTAGAGAGTAAGTATGTAGACTAAATAAGATACATGTACATAGTTGAAATCCAATAAATGCGACTCATTTGATATATTATGGTAAGTCTGTAATAATACGGAACTCTTATTTGTAATCATATAAGGCATCTATAGAACGTTTTCAAGAATTCCTTAAAAACAAAAAGCAACTGATGTACTGTGTCAGCAAAATCCCATCTTTAACCACTTAGAAATAAGTTATACCTAATTTTTCTCCCAAACTGATAACTCCCTGCCAGTCTGTTTTGGCAGCATAGAAGTTGTTTTCAAATCACTAAAACCCTCATGACCTAAAAGATGTGAAATTTGAAGGAGTTTGTGCTGCCGTTACTCTTAAGGTATTCGCTAGGTGCTAATTGAGTCAAGTTTGTTCTGCATTATGGTCTAATGCAGGCACAATCAAGGATCAGATGTCAGGGTGTCAGATAGCAGGAAATGCTGATTGATGGGAAGCTGGGGAATGCAAGCTCTACCCAAAGGCATTAAAATTCTTGAAAAATAGTTGAACACCATTAACTATACAGACACACCTTCTAGCTAGATTCTACTGAAGATCCACCAGTTCACAGACTTTCAGCTAATAAATGTCTTATGATCATTAATTCTACCCCCAAAATGGAAATAGTCATATACCACTTCATGCTTTTTAATAAGTTGATTATATGTAAAGATTTGAGTTTACCAGGAAGTTTACAAAATAAATTATAGTTATTAGAGTTCAAATAAAAATGTTTTTATGACAAACAACTAAAGAGTGAATTTCTCTACATGAATTCTGATGTTCTTATATACATCCTAGAATTCTTGAATTGTATAAAATGTTATCCTGACATTTATATGTCTTAATTTAGCTTACTGCCTTGTGCAGAGCACACAAGAAGTATTGAAATTAGGTAGTTGACACCAAATAAATACTTAAGGCTCTTTATAATACATTATTAGGGAATCTGTCATTTCAAGTTATGGACCATATTAACAAATACTGTGTATTTTGAAAGGCACTTGACGCCAGTCACATTCACCTAGAGTAATTCTGAGTAGTTCCTCACAGATTCCACGGGGAAAAGCCTATGGTTCGAGTCTCATAATTCCATAGGCAATTAATGTATCAATAAAAGAGCATAACCATTTGTAACTGTTCTCAGTCAAGTACCTACTATGTGCCAGACACAGTACAGGCTCTTTTTATGCATTATGTCTCAATTTTCTCCTGATGCTAATTCTAGGAGGCATTATTGCTATTTCACCAATTGCAGATAGAGAGCCTCAGTGAGATTCCCATGAAGATGGTAAGAAACCTTTCTGCTGCTAAATCCTGTGCTGGTAAGCTATCTATACCATATGTCTATACTTTAAAAAACCGATAAGGACATCAGTGAATGGACTGCAGCAATTAAATGAACCTAGTTAACCTTTTAAATCCCCCTATATCAGATCACTATCGGGAAGGAAGGGCTCGATACCTTAAAATTATCAGTAGAGGGTATGTGCCCCCATTGACCAATCTGACTGGACGTCACACACTTTGGTATCCGTGTACACTGTGTGCAGAATCAGTGTGTACTAGAATTATGTATAACAAACTAAAAGCCTACCAGCTATTGGAAAACAGTGACATGCTGATACCAAGGTGGGCTTGGTAAGTGAAGGATCAGCATGTTTTCTTTTCTAAGTTAAACTTCTGATTTTTCTTCAAACTCTTCTGTCTCTGCTCATGGTCCCTCAGCCCAAATCTGGCTCCTTCTGTGGCCTCCAGATAGAGTTAGACACTTCCTCACCTAGCTGTTTGTATGTTTTCTCACATGTATTTTTTCTTACGCATCTCTCTTCCACTATATGCGAGTTCCTTGGAGCCAGAGCTAATTGCTTTTTCATCCTTGTGTTGCTAAGCACTAAATCCAACAGTGTGTCTGATGGTGGCTGACGAATGAATGGATAAAACCAATAAAACTGCCTGACCTCATCACTATTACTCCCTCCCATCTTTTAGTTCTTGACTAGTCAGAAGGCCAGGTTCTGTGGCTGAGCTCGTAAAAGTTCAGCTGTATTGTAGAAATACACAGATACACAAATAGTGTAGAAATATACAAAGCCTTTGCTTTCATGGTTTTGAGGAAAGGAAGAGGTGAGCAGTTAGCCAAACTCTTGGATTAAAAAGAGCAAGAAGAGTGATTCCAGGAAAGTTTTCTTTTTCACCTGTATGTTTTTGCAGCTTTTTTCATAGTTTTCAAAGTTGTGGAACCCTCTCCTGGTGTTAAGAACCTGCTTTGGTTCTTAAAATAAATAGAGGTATCAAAGACTCCTCTTGCTTCAATATTTTCACCTGTGATTGACAATTCAAATATGGAAAGCTTCTGAAACTGTCTTTAAGTAGCTTCATAAGATGACAAAAACCCTATATTTAGTAATGTCTGACTGAAGTTTGTTTTAATGATTTAGAAAATATCCTAGTATTCATTATCATAAAGTGTTTATTTTGCAGAGTTTTTATTTGAAAAACTAGCAACTCTGCCTTACCATAGAAATACATCTTTCTTCAAGGTTTTGAAAACATTTTGGTTCTACATATTAGACTTTAACTCTTGAATGCTAACCCTGCCTAGTAATAAAACATATTTTTTTTTCCAGTGCCACTTAATGGCAAGTCTCTTCAAGTTTCTCAACAGACAACTGCTCTAAATGTACCCGAGGTACATTCTCATTTTCTAGAGGGGGAACAGGAAAAATTCCACTGCTACCATCCACCCCTGTCATCCAAAAGCAAGTTTATTAGTGAACTTCAAGTCAGCATTCTAACCCTACTGTCTGGTCTCTTTCACTTTTTTATCATTTTGGGTTTATCAAGTCCTTTTTTAAGATTAGTATGAAGAATACTTAATGTTGTAAAAGCTACATGGATGGTTTTGACATCAGAGTTGCAAAATATGTTTTAAAAGGATAACAATATCTGAGTACATGTTTGTAAGAGCAGCTAGATAACATGGCAAACTCTGACAGCAATCATTTCTTCACTCCTGCCCCATTTTTCCTAAGCAAATACACTTAGGGTGCTCTTCAGTGGTAGTGTATATAAAGGATGGTCTCCAAAAAGAGATTGGCAGCTTTAATTTGTTTGATATGTGCAATCATGGTCCGTGTTAAATTCAAAATGCTTGTCCAATCAAGGATTCAATATAGAAAAGAGGCAGTAACAAGCATGCTGCACACTGTAATAAAGAAATCTGTTGATTGAAAACAGTTTGTATATTTTGGAAATGATAGGGAATGTAATTGGTAAGAAAGAAAAGGATAGGGCTTCATAAATAATGGGAAATAGAGCATATTTTTTACTGATAATACTAACTCAATTTAATAACATTCTGGTGTTGAATTTTTGTGTGCCAGAAAATAAGAAAGGTGGGTTCTTTTTTGTTACTCTAAATGTCATGATTAATGGGGTGACCTTTTTTGTTTTAGTGTCCATCGAGAGTAGCTTTGACAGGTTGAATCTGAGGCAGTAGTGGGTGATACGTTCCGGTTCTTTGAGAACTTTCACAGAACATTTTTCTTTTGTTCTCTCATCCAAGAAGACAAAACAGTTTTAACTGGTTTGTTTTTTTTTTTTAGGTACAAGTACTACGTGAATGCATTTCTGTGGTAAAAGATCTAAACAATAGAGAAATATACAGATATACAGAGCAAAGCCTGTATACTTTTCGTACATAGATATCTGGATAGAGATTTGTATGCTGATTGTTTGAGGAGCTGTAATATTAAGAAATTGAGGCTGGGTGCAGTGGCTCACGCTTGTAATCCCAGCACTTTGGGAGGCTGAGGTGGGCAGATGGCTTGAGTTCAGGAGTTCAAGACCAGCCTGGGCAACATGGTGAAACCCATTTTCTACAAAAAATTAGCCGGGTGTGGTGGTGCATGCCTGTAGTCCTAGCTACTTGTGGGACTGCAACAGGAGGATCGCTTGAACCTGGGAGGTCGAGGCCGTAGTGAACCGAGATTGTGCTACTGCACTCCAGCCTGAGGGACAAAGTAAGACCCTGTCTCAGAAAAGAAAAAAAAAAAAAATAAGAAATTGGATTTTACTATTCATGTCATTCTCAAGCTTACTTAAGACTAAGACCTCACAGATACAAAAACATATATAAAGTCACCCTGGAGGGCTGCTATTAGTGGCTGTCCACTAGAAACATGTTGATGTGGACACCACTAGCCGTGCCTGGGGTGGGTTAGCTGGGACCCTTTTCACCAAGCACCACCCCAGGTCACAAGTGTCCCTTTGGAGCTGCTCAGCTCAGTTGGCCAGTATCCAACTTTGTCCTCTCTGAAGAAAAAAATCAACAATTTAAACAGCAACCACAACTAAATACACTTAATGGTACCTTTACCTGTCCTTTTTTCCTGTTATTTAGTTCCTTTCCCCATTAATTTAAAATTCTGCATCTAGACTTAGCACTAGTAATCTCATCTTGTACAAAAATCCAACTATTCAGAAAGTTCCAACTAGAAATTTTCAGTGTACCATAGTGACAGGTATTCATAATGATGGAATACTATCTAACTCATAAAAGAGATTGTGTAGAATATAGTTTTGTTATTAATTTATGCTACTTTATTAACATTTTAAAAAGTGGTCAACAGTCCTTTATTGCCTTCCCATTAACCATCATGTTGAGGTAACCATAATACCCAGTTCCCTGCATCTGTTCTAAACTGAATTTTACTAGATAAAAAATGAAATTACTAATAAAAGGTTAAGTGATACATTTAGCATACATTGTCAAATTAAGCATTGGCTGTAAGAAGAATCCGTTGTATTGGTAAGCTGTTTTTGTGTGAGATTGCATTTCTTCCTCTCCAAGCATCTAGCAATACAGCACTTTGGATTCCAAGTTCACCAAACTTTCCCCCTCTATTCAATTGCGTTAAACATGTATTGAACATCTTCTCTATGTCATGCTTTCTAAGATGCAAATAAGTTAGTATCCTTGTACTCTAAGAATCCATAATCTAGCAGGGCGTGGTGACTCACGCGTGTAATCCCAGCACTTTGGGAGGCTTAGGCGGGCAGATCACGAGGTCAGGAGTTCTAGACCAGCCTGGCCAACATAGTGAAACCCCGTCTCTACTAAAAAAATACAAAAATTAGCTGGGTGTGGTGGCACACGCCTGTAGTCCCAGCTACTCAGGAGGCTGAGGCAGGAGAATTGCTCCCAGAACCTGGGAGGCGGAAGTTGCAATGAGCTGAGATTGCGCCACTGCACTCCAGCCTGGGCGACAGAGCAAGACTCCATCTCAAAAAAAAAAAAAAAAAAAGAATCTGTAATCTAACGGCAGAAAGGGGGCCTGCATAGAGGAGGCGTTCTTAATTCTGTTGAGGTGGCAGAACCCTTTATCTCCCACTTATAACAGTGTGCCAGTGGTGAAAAAAGCAAGGTGAGAACAGTGTGAAGTCAGGGATAAGAAAGGAGGTATCCCTATGCACCCCAGGAAAGCACCCCTAATGATAGAATTTTTCCCTACGGGGAAAAGGTGAACCAAGATACCCTACAATTCTACATCTGGAACAGTACTCTTCTGAACTTTTTTTATTTCATACTCTAGCTTTTTTTTTTTTTTTTTTGGCTAAAATCCCTGATATTTATATATGTAATTGTAGGTATACAGGTAATTTGAAAGAGCACTAATGTACTCTTCCTGTGCAAGATATCCTGTAGAACATACGCAAAATATGCATTTTTTCCCTTCAACTTCTATTTTAAGTTCAGGGGTGTATGTGCAGGATTTGCATATTTATTACATAGGTAAATGTGTCCCATGGTGGTTCACTGCACGGATCATCCCATCACCTAGGTATTAAGCCCAGGATCCATTAGCTATTCTCCCTGATGCTCTCCCTCCTCCCACCTCAACCTCCTCTGACAGGCCTCCCCCCAAGTGTGTGTTGTTCTTCCAAATGTGGCCATATGGTCTCATCATTCAGCTCCCACTTAAAAGTGAGAACATGCAGTGTTTGGTTTCCTGTTCCTGCGTTAGTTTGCTGAAGATCATGGCTTGCAGCTCCATCCATGTGCCTACAAAGGACGTGACCTCGTTCCTTTTTTTTTGGCTGCATAGTATTCCATGGTGTATATGTGCCACATTTTCTTTATCCAGTCTATCACTGATGGATGTTTAGATTGATCCCACGTCTCTGCAAACATAAAGACAAATGGAACAGAATAGAGAACCCAGAAATAAGACTACACACGTACAACCATCTGATCTTCGACAAACCTGACAAAAGCAAGCAATGGGAAAAGGATTCCCTATTTAATAAATGGTGCTGAGAGAACTGGCTAGCCATCTGCAGAAAATTGAAACTGGACCTTCCTTATACCATATACAAAAATTAAGATAGATTAAAGACTTACATGTAAAACCCAAAACTATAAAAACCCTGGAAGAAAATCTAGGCAATACTATCCTGGACATAGGAGTAGGCAAAGATTTCATGATGAAAATGCAAAGGCAATTGCAACAAAAGCAAATATTGACAAATGAAATATATTTAAACTTAAGAGCTTCTGCACAGCAAAAGAAACTTATCATCAGAGTAAACAGACAACCTACAGAATGGGAGAAAGTTTTTGCAGTCTATCCATCTGACAAGGTCTAATATCCAGAGTCTACAAGGAATTTAAACAAATTTACAAGAAAAAAAAATTAAAAAGTGGGCAAAGGACATGAACAGGCACTTCTCAAAATAATACATCTATGCGCCAAAAGATAAATTCTTAAGTGGATGTGGTTGAGAAAAAGTATTCTTTAAATATCGGCGTGTTTTTAATGCAGGCTTTTCCCCCCACCCCCAAGAATCTTTAAAAAGTCCATTTTGAGATTTTTAATTTAGTTAAAACTAACTTGATCTTGTTAAAGCCACATACCTGTGCAAACAGAAACTTCGCTATATCCCACTGGAATGAAAGTGAACCTGCCCAAGAGGGTCCCTCTATCAAATCCTTGCCCATGGAACAGGGTAAAAAACACAAGAGAAGAGGATACCTTCTAATTTGAGCTTCACATGCAGCATCTGACACTCAAACCAAGTAAGGTGGGGCCAGTGTCCACCCAACTAGCAAATATTAGTATATCTCAGGATCTATGTTTTAGATTTAAAAATTTTTTTAAATAAAACACAGATGTATAAATTAGTCCAGAAGGTTTGTGATCCTCAGTAGCTGTCCTGTGATTTCAACATATGTCTTCCCTGGTCACTAGAGGCAAAGGGTCAAATGAGCACCACTTCAAAAGGGTGACCACAGGAGAATGTCAATGGGTCTGTTCAATCTTGAACCCTCTTCCCAAAGCTGGGAGGGTATTTGTTTGCTTTAAATCCTGTGAAGCCAGGAATGCCCCTTACACCTGACATGCTTACAGTACAGACTGTCATGTACATGGACCTCAGTGAATGAAACCTGGGTGTCCATATCTTACCTGCTGCTCATCAAAACTGCAAGAAAGAAAGCCTCTTTTGATGAGCAGATGTACTCAAACTACCTCTACCAGGGTATATTCAGATTAGTGGTTTTATCATTTCCAAGGAGATAAGACAGTGAGTGACATGTAGCTAGTGCAAAGCAATAAATCATAGCATGGGCAGGGCAGGTTTTGAGAGTTATTTGCCTCACGCTGTCCCCTGGCACTTCTACCCAGCTGTTGAAGCCATCATGGCAGTGCTACCAACCTCCACTCAACCAGGCACCTGTGAATCTATTTTCACCCCTCGAAACACACACACCCATACAGATAGGCATTTAAGCAACATGAGGACTGACTGGATGTTTTTATATTTACTAATCATGGAAGCACTATCATTATAAATGAATCAAAATTTTCATTTCCATAAACATAGTATGATTTAGAGAGTGTAAAGGATGAATTTATCTCCCTGGCCTAAGTATCACCTCACTAATATGTGGACCAAGATATTATTCAGGATTTTAAAGATAGTTAGAGGGGGGATTTCATGAAAAAGGAATGGATGTGGAGGATTTTATTTTATTTTATTTTTGGGACCAAGTTTCACTCTTGTCGCCCAGGCTGGAGTGCAGTGGCACGTTCTTGGTTCACTGCAACCTCCGCCTCTTAGGTTCAAGCAATTCTCCTGCCTCAGCCTCCCGAGTAGCTGGGATTGCAGGTGCCCACCACCACGCCCAGCTAAGTTTTTTGTATTTTCAGTAGACACCGGGTTTCGCCATGTTGGCCAGGCTGGTCAAGAACTCCTGACCTCAGGTGATCCACCCTCCTCGGCCTCCCAAAGTGCTGGGATTACAGGCATGAGCCACTGGGCCTGGCTGGAGGATTTAATTTTTAAAGTTGCTAGAACCTGAAAGTTTGTTTAAAATAAAATATTCAGAAGAACTTAGGGGAAATTATGAGTGGGTATTATTATGGTGGTGAATTTTCTGACATCTTTTTCCTGCTCTCTCACCTCTTTCTAAGCACCTGATCTAGTTGGACCACCACCATACCTAGAGTTTTAGATGTCAGAAACCACCAACATTGGATAGAATATGCTCACCCTGCAGTTCCCAAACGTATATACTGCACAAGTCTAGCAACCTGAACTGAGAAAGGACCTCTTTCTTGTTCTCTGTTCCAATTCCAAGTCCCGGGAAAAGGCTGTCTGCATCACCCAGTATAGAATAGCTGCTTAGGGGCTATACACTGTGGACGAGGAAGGGGACCAAGAGTCTGGGAGAGGTTTTCCATAGACCTGGCTGTCACAGGTTTGCAGAATACCCTGCTTATCTAACCAAGGTCTGGATAAATCCCTTGCTACTTGAGCTCTGACAAGATGAGAGAGTTTTTCAAATAACCTTTCCTGAGAAGCTAATGAATCTATAAAAGTCAGCAGGCTTATAGGATGAGTTCCACTTTTTTTCATCCACAATTAGCTTGCCTGTTGATAATTAACCAGCATGGTTGACAAGGCACCCCAGTTCCTGACTTTTTTTCCTTCCATTATCCAATTCTGGCTCGGATATTGGAGAAGGGACCCTAGACAAAGAAGCTCAGCCTTTTGGCTGAGGCAGATACGGGTAAGGTATGTTGGCAGATCTGGTGCAGTCCGTGATCATGTTAAGAAACATCTTCCAGCTGGGCGCGGTGGCTCATGCCTGTAATTCCAGCACTTTGGGAGGCCGAGGCTTGCGGATCACCTGAGTTCAGGAGTTCGAGACCAGCCATGGCCAACATGGTGAAACCCCGTCTCTACTGAAAATGCAAAAATTAGCTGGGTGTGGTGGCATGCGCCTGTAATCCCAGCTACTACTTGGGAGGCTGAGACAGGAGAATCTTGAACTTCAACCCAGGAGGCAGAGTTTGCAGTGAGCCGAGATAGCGCCATTGCACTCCAGCCTGGGTGATAAGAACAAAACTCTGTCTCAAAAAAAAAGAAAAAAGGAAAGAAAGAGAGAGAGACAAAGAAAAAGAAAGAGAGAGAGAAAGAAGAGAAGAGAAGAAAAAAGAAAAGAAAAGAGGAAGAGAAGAGAAGAGGTCTTCCAATTTTTGTGACTAGGCCTGAACCTCCTAGATTGTCTCCACTGGCTTCAGGCCATGTCCACTCTAAAACATCTCTAGCCTTCAGGGTCCTATCTTGGCCTTTGTCATGGCATGTCTCCAGAGGGTTCTCCCTCTTCCCAGGGTTACCTGAGTACACAGCCTGCAGTAACCTGCTCTTTCTCTAGGTGCTTCCATTCACCTGAAATGTAGTTATTCTCCAAAGGCAGGCTCTCTTTGTTTATTCTGAACTGGCCTCTCCATAATCCCTCCCCTCCTCGCAATGGGTGAGAGTCTTCCTGGGAGCCACTGACTTTCTTTGGCAACCATCTGCATTGTATTGGTTGCTGTGGACGACCAAAAGCAAACCTGTATGTACTGTTTGCCTAGTTGGACACCCACCCCTACACAAGCTTCCCTTTCTTGGGGGAATGTGTCTAGTTCTCAGCCCATTTTCAGAACAGAAATGTTATAAATTTAATATTTGAACAATTTTTTTCCCCCTAGGCCCAGATTCTCTTGAGTAGCTCATTGTTAATACTTGTTTTCTTTTTCCCATTAAATCACCTACCCAGGAGAGTATTTTGTTTTCTAAAAAATAGTCACTTATCAATTAAATGACAGGAAAAAAAACCCACCCCAGAGAGGAGACCTGGTATTTATTGGACACATGTGAAAAATGAGCCTTTCTAACAGAGGGATGGTCATCTTGTACAAGTACACTGAGGGCAGCTATCCTCAACCAGGATGATTTTGCCTCCCCACCCCAGGGGACATTTGGCAATGTCTGGAGACATTTCATTGTCACAAGTTGGGGAGAAGCAGGAGGGAGGCTGCTGCTGGCATCTAGTGGGTAGAGGCCAAGGCTGCTACTAAACTTCCACAGTGGACACAAGGTAGACCCACAACAAATAATTATTGGCACCAAATGGCAGTAGGTTAAGATAGCAAAGACTTGGAAGCAACCCCAAATGCCCATCAATAATAGACTGGATAAAGAAAATTTGGTACATATACACCATGGAATACTATGCAGCCATAAAAATGGATGAGTTCATGTCCTTTGCAGGGACATGGATGAAGCTGGAAACCATCATTCTCAGAAAACTAACACAGGAACAGAAAACCAAACACCACATGTTCTCACTCATAAGTAGGAGTTGAACAGTGAGAACACATGGTCACAGGAAGGGGAACATCACACACCGGGGCATGTTGGGGGGTCGGGGGCAAGGGGAGATAGAGCATTAGGACAAATATCTAATGCATGCAGGGCTTAAAACCTAGCTGATGGGTTGATAGGTGCAGCAAACCACCATGGCACATGTATACCTATGTTACAAACCTGCCTGTTCTGCACATGTATCCCAGGACTTAAACAAGAAAACAAACCCTAATGTAGGGCTAGTGAGATGCGTGTGTGAAATTGAGCTGGTAAGGAAGGGCTTGGGACCACTGTGCCAGTGCTGACGGAATCCTTGATAGTATTTTGTCAAGTTGAAGGACAGTAACAATGATAAATGTAGCAATGCTTTTCTAGACACGAGGGAAATGGCCTTGGTCTTTGCGTGGCTACTTTTTTTTTTTTTTTTTTTTTTGAGATGGAGTCTCGCTCTGTCACCCAGGCTGGAGTGCAGTGGCATGATCTTGGCTCACTGCAGCTTCTGCCTCCCAGGTTCAAGCTTCTTCTGCCTCAGCCTCCCTAGTAGCTGGAACTGCGGGCATGCACCACCACACCTGGCTAATTTTTGTATTTTTAGTAGAGATGGGTTTTCACCATATTGACCAGGCTGGTCTTGAACTCCTGACCTCATGATCCACCCGCCTTGGCCTCCCAAAGTGCTGGAATTACAGGCGTGAGCCACCGCGCCTGGCCCTTGGGTGGCTACTTTCATAGAAAGGCAGCTACACTATATTGATATGGAATAGAGGTTTATTGATTAAATAAATTCACTTTAACAATAATAAACTCATTACATGTTAACATAGAAACCTTTTATGAAAATAACTATCTTTCAAAACAAACAAACAAAAATGGTGAAAAGAGCAGCATTGTTTTAAATTTTGGCAAATCTCTTTATTCTCTGGCTTAATAGAAAGCCAGCCTGATTTCTCATCTGCTTCTGCATTCAATCTGTGGTAACATCACACATCATGTAGCCTCTGGAAACTCCACTGTAGACCCATGAGAGAATGAGAGTGGAAAAATCCAGTAATGTCTTCGTATGATTTTGAAAAAGGTTTTGACCTTGAAGACCCCTAAAAGGGTCACTCCAGATATCCCCTGGCCCACACATTGCAAACTGCTTCTCTAAAACTGGGAGATCTGTGAAGCAGAATGGGGAAAAAGTCACATGTTTAATTTCACTACTCTTTAACTAGAATTTAGCACTCCCTTCAAATATGGACGGAGGCCTCAGAATACAGTGGTATTAGCAGTATCTGACTTTGTTTACAGCAGTAGACGTCAAGGATATTTTCTGATCACATTACAGTTGTTGCAGATATCTAAACTATCACTTAACATTGCTTTGAAATTTTGTTCACCATAGTGCTAGATCTTGTCTATAATGCCTTAATAAGAAAGTACATACACTACTATACCACAGGTATGTTCTTTAATACCGATAAGTATATTTCAGTGTAATTGCTTTACTTTGCACTCCTATGTTGTTTTATTTGTTTTACCTATTTTAAAAACATTCTGAGATAGGAGCTGTGGATTTTAGTTGACTGCCAAAGGAGTCCTTGGTACAAAAAACCTTCAGAAACCTTACTCTAGAAAGTTACACAGCCAGAAAGGCATGCCTTGGCCATTTTGGGAAAGCAGTACAGCCCCAAAGCAAGCTCAAATCAGGGGAATGTTCAAAGAAAGCAAGTTCCATTGCCACTGTTGTCAGCCTGTGTCCTGCCCACCTCTGTATGCACAGCAACAACTTCAAGTAATCACAGTAAAGTGTTGATCATGAACACTCCCAGTTTTCAAAAAAGAGTTAACCACCCTTGTAATGTACATTTTGGATAAAAATTTCCTTTAAAAGTTCTCATTCTCATAATTCACAGTAAATTCCAGTCTTCTCAGCAAACTCAGCTACCCTAAGAGTTCTAGAGCTAAGGTGTTCCTGTCAGTTGATGAAAGTTAATAAAGCTTCCCAAATATTCCTGGACAGACACAGAAATGGACAATGATTGCTTCTAAGAAGAGACATGGGATGGGCGGGAGACTTCTTTGTTGGTTGGTTAATTTTAATTTCATTAGTTAAACATGCACATAATTTGAAGTATCAGAAGATCATATGACTGGTTACATAAAGCAGTCCCTTTCCTTCCCATTTCCCAGTCCTCAAACACAACCACTTGGGACTCCTTCCACTGCTGTTTTTAGTATTCACCTCCTTATCTCTAAATAATAGGCACAGAGTGCATCTCCCAGTAATCTCCTACAATGGGAAAAGAGGCATTAACACCTCCAGCCATGGTCCTCAGGCAGTTAGAGCATGATTCTGGCAGACTGATTGATTGATACCAATAGCCACTATTGATATATACCAATTCTTCCTCTGCTTTTCTAAACCTGCTCTTAAATCAGTTCACACATAACTGGTATCTGAGCTGATGACCCTCGCGGCCTGATGCACAGCTGTTATCCTGGGAATCTTCCTTTACCATCATCTGGGGATTGCCTTCACATATCACTTATTTCAGAGGCCCTGTGCCCTACAGTCTGTATCTTTGTTTACTGTCCCTCTTTTGGGGAGAGGTAAAACATCTCTTCCAGTAGCTTCCTGAGAAAGAGTACTTGGCAGATGAAGCTTTTGAGACCTTGCTTGTCTTAAAATGTCCTTAATTCACCCTCATACTTAATTGATAGATATGGAATTCTAGGCTGGAACTCAGTGTTCCTCATAATTTTGAAAACATTGTTCTACTGTCATCTTTTTTAGTGTTGCTTTTGAGAAGTTGAAAGCTTTTCCGATTCCTAATCCTCTTATATATTTGACCTGTGTCCCTTTTTTTTTTTTTTTTCTTCCTTGTTAGAAACTTGGAGGATTTCCTTTGCACCCAGTGCATGGGCACATTCATGATGGTGTGTTTTGGTCTGGGGCAGTTTTCATTTATGGTACTGGGTACTTGGTGGGCTCTTTCCATTTGGAAAGTCAAGCCCTCCAGTTCTGGGAAGTTTTCTTGAATTTCTTCTTTGATTTCCTTCCCACCATGTCCAATTATGTTTTAATTTCTAAGAACTAGAATCTTCCTGCTTTTGCAGTATTCCTGTTTTCATGGATGTGATCTGTCAATAACTTAAGATCTCTTCTTGTGTGCTGCTCAGATTCCCCAGAATAGATCCAGTCTCCTCCCTCAAGAGGATTAGCCGGCTTTGGGCATCTGGAACTTGGGGTCTTGGCACAGCATGCCTTGGTGAGCTCAGAGACCCTCACCAAGAGAATAAGCCTTCTGCCAGAGTGGAGGTGGGGGTTTGGGGTCTGTGTCTTGAATATACTTTGAATCAGTCTTCACTCATACTTCCAGAGATAGCTTGGGGCACCAATTCATGAGCCTTTGGGAGTAAGTCATCTCTTGTTTTTCTGCTTGCTAGCTTTTGCTGCCAGTACCTCCACTACTATTTTCCTCTTCCTTGGAGTTTCTTATGCCTTTTTAAAAGTCCCTTACTGTAATTTGAGTGAGGATTTGGGAGTTTACAGAGCAAAATGTGTGTATTTAGTGTGCCATCTGTAACCAGAAATCAGAGAGTTTTCAATGTAGGCTTTTTTGTGTGCATTTTGAATTTTGTCCACATTTTTGTACTAGGAATTCAATATTTGTAAATCAAACTTCCATCTTTGTTTTTACAGTTAAGAGGGAAATGTCCACTTAAGTCTATACTATCCTTTGAACATTCAAAGGCCTCAAAATATTTGTGCATTTGGTACCATGTGCCAAATGTTTGCAGGGATCTTTTTTACATATTACCTCATATTCCACCCAGGTCATATCTGATGAGAGAGAGTCCTTTTTTCTTTTTGGTTAGATTCTAGATGATACGCACAATTCAAACTATAAAAGAATAAGTTTGCTAATAGTCATAATAATAGCATTTATTGAACACTAAGCACCAGACACTATTATAAGCATGTTCGGTGTTTTAACTTACTTAATTCTCACAACTACCCTATGAAGTAAATAGTACTATTGTCCCTAAATGATAGATGAGGAAGTGGAGGTCTGGAGAGGTTTAAAAGCCTGCTCAAGGTAACATAGCAAGTTAATGGCAGAGTCAGGATTGCAACCCCAATAGTCTGGCTGTAGAGTACTTTTTAAACATAACTGCTGTGTGCACAAGGCTAATGATTTATGGGTTGTATGAATAACTAAAGATGATGTCCCCACCTTTGTTAGAGATATCTCCAGATTTCTTTAATGGATCGGTTGTCATAACTTCACCAACTTACATCTCTTTTTTTTCCACATAAAACTTGCCAAAATGCCTTCAGACTAAAGGGAGAAAAAATTTAACTGTTTCCTTCAAATAAAATTTTATTAGCAGAGAGCTAGTTGGTATTAAGATCATTGCATGAAGAAAATGTAAATTAGCCACTTACTGTAAAATAGTATTAGAGAAGGCAAGTGATAAACATATCTATTCTTCTTTTTCCCTTTATTAGTAGTTAATAATCAATAAATAATGATTAACATTATAAAAGATTACGTAAGAATTTTAGAAGAATTTAGATTTTCTTTACTAGGTAGTCATCTTCATTTTTATAAAACTGACATCAGTGTTAAGCCATTTTTACCACAGGTTAAAATTTGACTGACCTATTATTCTGTTGCTGACTGAGTCATACCAGGTCACTGAAACCTAAAATAAGTATGTTGTAAGCATCGCGTAACAATTATAACCTATTTAGATCCAAGATCCACTTAAGACATGTTGACTTCTTTTCTGCATCACTGAGATGGCCGACACATCCATCAATAATGTGCTGAAGTTCTCATTAGCTCTCTATACAGGGAAGGATGCCAGCAAAATGTACAGAAGTAAATTCACTGGAATCTCTTTGGTCAGAAATTATGACAGTTCTATATGTCAGCCCATGTGTTGCTAACAGATTTTTTTTTTTTTTACAAAAATGTGTTTTCTGGTTTGATTTGACCCATGGTTCATCTGAATCCAGGCAATTACACTTATATTAAGGGTTCTGCTGTCCACTTTTTCCTCATCTTGAGAAATGTCAAAAGGCACATATCCTGCATCTAAAGGAAACACGAGAAATAAAAATGGAAACACCTAAAGAGTGCTTTCACCTGCATTAATCAAGGGACAGCTGCTGCCATTCCCAAGGCGCTGCCCTGCAGTTGGCTGAGCAGACCCACATGGGCCTGCTGAATTAAGTCTGAATTAAGAGTCAGACTGCGAGTGATGCTGCCTCTGTGTTTAGGTGAAAAGGCCACTTTAGCGAGTATAATAAAATGTATAGACACAGGTCAGACTCCAAGGGAAATTTTGCCCCTTGAGTTTGGGTTGGATAAATGACCTCCAGATCTCTAATATTATGCACTGTGGAAGAGATGTGGACCATGTATTTTTTCCATTTCTTCCCTTATAAGATGGTAATTTCCCCTTAGGGATTTGGGTTTCTCTGTTGTATGCATTAATAGGGAGATGGTGGGGAGAGAGAGAGAGTCACGAATTAAAATCATTTTATGGTAAGTGTCTATGCCTTTTCACCTCTATGCTTCACTTTGTAGAACTCGTCAGGAAAATCATTCAGGTGACGACTATGCATTTTGATGTTAACAGATCCGACTCTTACCGGGTAGACGACCAGTTAACAACATGAAATAAGGCGGTGATGGTTTTTAAAATGAAATAATGTTTAATGTAACCTCGAGTTTCTCTCTGAACTCTGACCACACTGTGGAAACCCCTAGGAGGAGGGGTGCAGCTCTGTCAGGCACAGAATTACACGCAGGGAAGAAAAATTAATCCCAATACTAAGGGAGAAGCCTGTGTTCTCTTGCATGATATTTAGCAGCAAGAGCAAGGAGAGGGATGTTTCTTTCTTTGTGTAATGTGCAGTAGTTACAATAAACACAAGATTTCCAAATCTCAGAGGACTCTTCTTGACAGTTGCTTGATAACAGCTTTTTTCATTCCATAGTTTTGACAGTTTGTGTGTGTTGCCATATCTAGTGTAAACTAAAACATCACTGTCATTCTGTTTTTCTTTTGTATGTGGCTTTTTTTTTCATCTTTAGGATAATGAAAAAGATGGGCTTTTCACTTGTAGACTAGAGTAAGGCAAGTTGTGTGTGGAGATTAACATGTGTTTATAAGTTTTGAAAGATTCAAGTTGACAGCAGAACACTGCTTTAAATAATTTTTTTCTCCATATCGCTTCAGTAAAAGTATAAGTGGGATGTGTAAGTTTTCTCTTAATCTTTTGATAAATAGCAAATCTTAGGCATCTGTGTGGGTACCTATATTATTTATCAGTGGTTATTGAAAACGAATGAATACAATGAATGTCTCTAGAGCTCCTGACTGTGTAGCCTTTGATAAGTGGTAAGCATCCTTATCATACTGTTACCAGGGTCTTGCCCTGGCCCACGTAGGTGCTTTTCAGTCCCTCACTGTGCTTCCCTTCCCTTGATGGATCCCCGATCCCACCCACCTCTGTCAGGTTTATAGCTATGCTACGTTATTGGTTTGTGTCCAAACCAACAGGACGATGTTGTTGTTGCTGTTGTTGATTTATCTGGAGTAACTCTAGAAACTACATTGCATCTGCACTGTTTGAGAGGCTGCAGGGCAGGTGATGGGCCAGAAGCCCAAGTCAGGATCAGAGCAGTCTTTACTCATCAGATGTGAACTCTCAGATTCCCCAAAGTCAGGAAGGGGTCCCATACCTGAGAAACCTTCCCCCCTCCAGCCCCAATAACCTTTGATTTGTAGAAGTCTCAGTGAGGTTATTTTGCCATCAAACCAAATTTGCTGTAGCATAGCAAAGCTCCCAATGCCGTCATCTGGCATGTTACAGACAAATTCCAATTACTTTTCTACTTCGAGCTATTGTTAAACACTACAAGCTAGCTGACAGTAAAATTATAAATACAGGTGTTGTCACACTACACTATAATCAGAATTTTAATTTGAATTTTCATTTGTAAAGCCTTTTTTTCAGATGAAAATGGGAATAGAATTAGTTTTATTGACAGTAAAAAGACATTTTGAAAGCTTCCTAAATCATTACCTGTATTTAGCAGGAGGAAAAATTGTATATGTCCATGTAAAAAGAAGAGTTTTATTATCACATATTTACTCATTATATTTGGTGGTAAATAAAACGGGGAAGACATGTTTGACAAATGATTGACGGAACTCACTAGGTTTTTGCTTCATCAGAACAATAGACAGACATAAATATATATTTTGCTTTTGTTTTGTTCTGCTATTACTAATGCAGACCTGTAGACAAAATCTGTTTCTAGCAAATTAAGTACAGCCTATTGGGAGTCTGCATGCAATGCTAAACTTTTTATTTGGCAATTTTCTCTTTTCACCCAGATTCATCATCTGTGGCACTCTTTTTTCCCCTTTTGCGTGGTGGTTGGAGTGGGTTCCCCCTTCTCAAGTCCCTTTTTTTTTCCCTCAAGGCATTTAGTGTCGTGTCTGCCAGATTTCAGTGATGAGCAGCGAATTGCTTTTAAAGTGGGCATTATGCCAGTTCAGCAGCACAATGGAAAACCAATCTTCCACCATTCTACTTTTGATGCTGTTATTGTAGCATTTTAGATAACTGCTGCCACAAAAAAAAAAAAAAAAAGAAAAAAAAGAAAAAAAGATGTGCTCAATTGCTACCAGTTAGTCAAGTTAAATCCAGAGTAGCATTAAAATTACTCTGAAAACTGTTTGTCAGAGGTCATGTGCCGTCTGTGGCTGCCACACATAGGATGGATGTTCTGTTCAGGTGGGGGTTTTTCCCTTTATTATTACTGTGACTGACCAGCTCTCTAAATAGCCCTTTACTACCTGTTTACTTATTGTCTTCACCTCCCTGTTGAAAAAATGTATCAAGCAGAAATGTTGAAAAGTTTCTTTAAAGTGCTGGAAATAGCAGGAGAGTGAGCTGTTCAGGGTGCTAGAGTTTGTATAGTGTGAAAGCAAAAAAAAAAAAAAAAAAAAAGTGGGGGGAGAGCAAGAACATAATTCTCTGGTTTCTATAGCAAGATTACTGTTTTCTTCTTTTTATCTTCACTTTTCAACCACTGGGTTCACTGTTCTACTTTTTTTTTTAATAGCACAAATGGAATTTATCCTCTCTCCATCTCAAGTCCCTCCCCTCCCTCCACTGGCTTTGCTTGTGAATGAAAGGGACTCCTACTATGACTATAGGACAGATGGCAGCTGTATATGTTGTATTTGATGTATTTTGGAGTGAGCCATATTTTAAAATTCAAGGCCAATAGATGGGCTATTTTGAGAGTGGCACTAGCGCTATCCTTTAAGCCTGCTCCATTTCCTCCAAATTTATTTAGACTTTTAAAATTATATAAATAACCTATAATCTGTGCTCAAAATAGTTGAGTTGTGATCTTTTAACTGTATGGCATTAATAATAAAATAAACTCTGATTTCTGGGCTGCCTTTCTTCTAAAGAGTATATATTCATTTATCTTTATTGTCTCTAATGGATTTTTCTCTTTTATATTAATCATATCTCTAGTGTTATCAGATTCTGATCCTAATGAAGGCAGGCACTTTTGTCTGTTTTGTCCATTCCTATGTCCCAGGGCTTAGAATAGTATCTGGCACGTAGTAGGCACTCAGTAAATATTTGCTGAATGAATTAATAATTCATGTTTCTATGGGTACATCGAATTGTAGTGTATTTACTTATTTGTGTGTTTTCCTCTCCAGCTAGAATGCCAAACTGTGCTCCTGAAATACAGCAGGTGTGCTAAGGCATTTTTGGAATCCTTTCTTCGTCCCTACCCTATCCCAAATTGTACGTGACACCCAGTTGGTACTTAATAAATATTTGTCGAATAAACAAGTAGAGAAGCCCAAATGCAATTTATTTGCCAATGAAAGATGGTCATTTGGTGGTAGAGATGAGGATAGGTTAATGGCCCATCAATCAGTATTGTTAAGAGTCTCCAAGTTCTTAGCCTTATGTTAATTCAGAGTTCTTTCCCAGGTATCCTATTGGTTTTCTGGGCTTATTGCCAAGCATATTTTAGATCCATATTTTCCTTCAGTTTGCAGTTTAAGAGCATTTTAATTTTTGCTAAAGCTTGCAAAAAAAGGCTCTGATAATGATGCAGTCAATATCAGTAACCATCCCATTTGCTAGTGCCATCTAGATGAATCCATTGTGTAGATCGTCCTGTCTTAATATGGGAGGGAGACTGCTCTGCATGGTGGAATGGCCTTATAGCAGTTAGACCTCTCTAAGCACCATTTGCCTCTTCTGTGGAATTGTGGTTTAGTCATTCTGTCGTGTCCTCTACTACCTGCCTCCCCCAAAACTCCCTGCTTCCATCCGTAACATGAGGACCTAGAGGCTGCTTAACAAGGCCACAGGCTTCAGAGAATTCGGTGACTTAATCAAGAACTGTACTGTGTAAGAGACACACTGCTTTCCCTTTTAATCATTGAGTCATAAATGTGACATGGCTTTAAATGGATAGCAACAATTTGCAAATCAATAAGACCCATTTTGTAATTAGCTTCGGACTAAGCATTAAAAAGTATACATTGAGGATTATGGTAGTGAAAATGCCGAACAGTGTGGGGATTCTTTCTTGGCAGCTAAAACTGTGCATATTAAACATACAGAAATGAGGATGGCAAGTTTCAGTTTTACCACAAGGTTATGCATTTATTTGAGAAGAATCTGAGATGTGCAATACAACATTCCCTAATGTGCTCATTTCATCTTCTCTACTATCATTGAACCTTCATCTAAGAAGAGCCAAGGAACAAACTGAAATAAGGATTCAGATTTTTATTAGAGTAAATGTAAACACATGTAGAGAACATTTTGCCTTACATGGCCTAGCATCAACATTTTACACAGGAAAAAAAAATGTGAGTGTGTTTATTCTAGCATCCTGCATCAATACTGGCAAAAATTCTGAAGACTTGAAGTTGCTTGGGCCAAAGATGGAAAATTTTATATAAGAATGCTGAGGAGACCTTTTGCAACTTTTAAAGATAAATCATGCAGGCTGGAGAGTAGGAGAATAAGAGGTTTTTTTTTTGTGTGTGTGTGTGTGTGTCCCTTTGCAAAGAGAGTTTAGAGGAAAGAGCATGAATTAAATTTGTGGCATTGTGAAAAGCATCTTTGGTCCGGTTTCCTCATGGCTATGGTGTCTCTTCTGTTTAACTTATGGGACTGTTGTTAGGATGAAATAAGATGTGTATTTTTTGAACCCTCTATACCAGGAGTTGGCACACTTTTTCTATGAAGAGTCAGATAGTAAATAGTTTCAGCTTTGAGGACCAGTCTCCTTTGCAGCTTTTCAACTTCTCCACCATAGCCGTAGATAACACAGAAACAAATGGGCATGGCTGTGTTCCAATAAAACTTTATTAACAAAAACAAGTGGAGGCCTAGATTTGGCCTTCAGGCCATAGTTGCTAACCCTTACTCCATAATAATGAAAAGCATGAAACATAAAATACCAAATATTCTAATAACCCCCCATTTGGAAGTCAGCCATTGGAGTCAGTACCTGGCCACTCTTGTACAGTGTAGGCCTAAAGGGACTGTCTCTTTCTAGAGAAAGCCACTTTCCATTGTTTTTAGTTCAGTCTTCTCAATTTTTCACTAAACCCTCTAGAGAGAATTTAAATTCAGTCCTGCTTGTACAGGTTGAATATCCTAAATCTGGAAATCTGAAGTGCTCCAAAACCCAAGACTTTTTGAGCACCAGCATGATGCTCAAAGGAAACGCTCATTGGAGCATTTCAGAGTTCAGATTTTCAGATGCTTAACTGTGAGTGTAGTGCAGATATTTCAAAATCCAAAACACTTGGTCCCAAGTATTTCAGATAAAGGATATTCAATCTGTATTTATCAGTGGCTTCACTTTGGCCACCCACTGTCACAAAAGCATCCAATCTTTTCTCTAAGAAAGGGTTCCTTCCAGCCAGGCGTGGTGGCTCATGCCTGTAATCCCAGCACTTTGCGAGACTGAGGTGGGCAGATCACCTGAGGTCAGGAGTTCAAGACCAGCCTGACCAACACGGAGAAACCCTGCCTGTACTAAAAATAAAAAAATTAGCTGGGCGTGGTGGCGCGTGCCTGTAATCCCAGCTACTCTGGAGGCTGAGGCAGGAGAATGACTTGAACCCGGGAGACGGAGGTTGCGGTGAGCCAAGATCGCGCCATTGCACTCCAGCCTGTGCAACAAGAGCGAAACTCCATCTCAAAAAAAAAAAAAAAAGAGAAAAAGAAAGGGTTCTTTCACATATATATATATATATATATATATATATATATGGAGAGAGAGAGAGAGAGAGAGTGAGTGAGTGAGTCAGGGGACCAGTAGCTTATACCTGTAATCTCAGCACTGTGGGAGGCCAGGTGTTCAAGACCAGCCTGGACAACATAGCAAGACCCCATCTCCACATAAAAATTTAAAAATTAGCCAGGTGTTGTAGTACATGCCTATACTCCCAGCTACTTGGGAGTCTGAGGTGAGAGGATTATTTGAACCCAGGAGTATGATCATGCCACTGCACTCCAGCCTGACAGAGTGAGATCTTGTCTCTAAAATATATATATATATATATATATATATATATATGGTCACTTTAAAGGTCTGCCTTTGACTTTATTATCACTCTGCTTTCTCAGATTTCTTAAGTCCTTAAATTTATCACCCACTCTTAGGTGCTCCACACTAAGTTACTGAGTTCCCTTGTATTTCCACCAGTTATCCAGAGCATTGGCCCTCTCTGATAGGCAACTTCTAAGATGGCACCCAGTGACCATTACTTGTGCAGTGGTCCTCTTCCCTTGGGTATGGCCTGGAACAAGTGACTCTCTTACAAAAGAAATACAGCAAAAGCAATGAAATGTCACTTCTGAGATTAGGGTACAAAAGATTTTGACTTCTGTCTTGAGCACTCTCACTCTCTCACTCACTCACTCACTCTCACTCACTCACTCACACTCTCACTCACTCACACTCTCACTCACTCTGAGGGAAACCAGCTGCCATATTGTGAGTTGGGGAAGCTCACGTGATGAGAAACTGGGGCTTCAGTTCAGCAGCCTAAGAGGAATAGCAGTCCACGTGAAGAGAACTTGGAAATGATCCTTGCCCCGTTGAGCACTCAGATCTGAGACAGTGGGACTGATACCTTGATTGTAGCCTTGTGAGAAGCCTGGAGCCAGAGATGCCCAGCTCAGCCATACTTGGATTCCTGTTCCACAGAAACCGAGAAATGTGTTTATTGTGTGTTGTGTTTAACCATCAAATCGTGGGGTGATTTGTTACACAGCAATAGTCCACTAATAAACCCTTTAAAGTGCAATGCCTATTTAAGCTTCTGTTTCTCATAACCTGTTTGACAGTGCCTTGCATGTAGCAGGTTATCCACAGATACTTGTTTACTGATCCGCTTACACTAAATATATAGTCATATATTTCATTATTATTTTGCCAGAATACTGATTTGGCTTAATCAAAAATGTTAATTTTTTTCTCCACAAGGTATGTAACTCAACATCTTGAGGTACAGTATCTGTGGATCCATGATACCCAAGCAGGAAGGGAATGTTCCCTACCCGCAAACAAGTACGGAACCCAAGAAAGGCTGAGTGCCCCTGGAATCGTTGTAGCTTTATCCTTCCCCGGTGTGCAGAAGGGAAAAGGTGTTACCAGAATCTTGCCTTAATGTCAGGATTTGGGAAGGCACGGCCTCTTTTCTACACTCTATCCAGAATGTGATGGTGATCTGGAATGGTAAGGGCCCCACCAAGAAGACCTTATAGCACAGCTGTTACCCTCACCATCCAACTATGGCCTCGCTTTAGTTCCAGCTGTTTATATCAGTCAGAACTGTCCCTAACACAGTAGCGTGGGCTGTGAGAACAAGAGGCTAGTGAGGAGGGAAGATACCCAGAGGATTAAGAAGCAACCAAGGCATGGCCTATGTTCTTTTGACTTTATCCCCAAAAGAACAACAGCTTAGCTGATGGTACAGCCTTTGGCCCAAGAAATGTAAAAGCCATTCCTTGGGGTGCCTATTTGCATATTTGCTACACCCTGGGGGCTTTTTTCTTCTCCCACCTGTGGTAAATTACCATGTACACTG